>NC_090377.1:1230097-1385097 GCF_036365525.1 Heterodontus francisci
AAATGGGATTAGGATAGGTGCTTGATGGCCGGCACAGACATGATGGGCCGAAGGGCCAGTTACTGTGCTGTATAACTCCATGACTTTAAAACAGAGTATAGAGATAATTGGTATGTACTTGAATCGGAATTACTCATGGTCTAGACGGAAACATTAAAGTCACAAACAGACACCGATTGCAATTGGGCAAAGCTGTGGAAGATGGATTTCAACACAGGTAGGTATGAGTGCATCCATTTTAGACCAAAAAAGGAAACTCAGAGACTATTTAAATTATGTAAAGCTAAGAGCACTGGAAGTCCAAAGAGATTTAGAAGTTTATGTACACAGATCAACAAAGTGTAGTAGTCAGCTACAAAAATCATCAAAATGACCAATGGAATGTTGGTCTTTATAACTAGAGGGCTAGAATATTTGCTACTATTCAAAACCCTGGGTAGATCACATCTGGAGTAGAGTGCACAGTTCTGGGCATCACACCTTAGAAAGGATATACAGGCCTCGGAGGAAGTATAGCACAGGTTCACCAGAGCATTACTAGGGCTCCAAGGTTTAGATTATGAGGAGAGATTACATAAACTAGACTTGTATTCCCTGAAAATTAGAACACTAATGGTGATTTGATTGAGATTTTTGAAAGAAATTGATAGGATCATTTTCTGCTGGTGTCTGGGAAAAGGAGCTGCTATGCATTACTAAAGCACCTTCAATGTGATGTGTCCCAGCATGTGGATTGTCTGTGGGGTGCGGGCTCCTGCTGTGTGTCCATTGCTCAGAACAGCTCCATATTGTGGGATATGACAGACCAGGAGCAGGGGATGAGGGCCCGGAGCATTGTAGTTCAATTATTCTAAACAATTGAAGGAGTCATCAAATAGTCATGGATTGGCTGTGTGCAATGCAGTGAACGTTCCCGTAGAGGTGAAGTCCCAGCACTCCCCACCAGATGGCTGTGGCGTCGCAGGAGCTTTCAGCTGTGACCAGTGGAGCGGGCCGCAGCCCACATACAGCCAACAAGCCACCCACTCGCCCTAACGCAGGTACCTCAGTATGAAACACTATGTTGGAAGGGGACTGACAGTGGTAACGGCACTGGACTAGTAATCTAGAAGCACAGATGAATGCACTGCAGACACGGGTTCAAATCCCACCTTGGCAGCTGGTGGAATTTATATTCAATTTATTATTCGAAATCTGGAATTGATTGAGTTCAAGGATAATTTAGAGATGGACAAAACCATGGCTGGCCTTGCCAGCGACACCCACATCCCATGAAAGAATTAAAATAAAAAGAGGCCATTCAGCCCCTCCAGCCTACTCCAACACTCAAGTAGATCCTGGTTGATTAACTCCATTTGCCTGGCATTGCTCCATATCCCTTTAATACCCCTTTCCCAACAAAAATTCAGCAATCTCAATCAAATTTACAACTGACCCCCATCCTTAACAGCTTTTTTTTTTTGGAGGGGAGAAAGAAGTTCCAGATTCCCACTCCCCTTTGTGTGAAGAAGTGCTTCCTGACATCACCCCTGAACTGCCTGGCTCTAATTTTAAGGACCGTCCCCCATCCCAGAAGAAATAGTTTCTATCAGCCCTACCAACTCCCTTAATCATCTTAAACACCAATTATATCAAACCTTAATCTTCTATACTTGAGGGCATACAACCATGTCTCCTCCTGAAGTCTCCAGCATCACAGATGACAGTCTTCAGCCAATTCAATTCACTCCACGTGATATCAAAAAATAATTGAAGGCACTGGATACTGCTACAGCTATGGGCCCTGACAATATTCCGGTTATAATACTGAAGACCTGTGCTCCAGAACGTGCCGCGCCCCTAGCCAAGCTGTTTCAGTACAGCGACAACACTGGCATCTACCCTGCAATGTGGAAAATTGCTCAGCTATGTCCTGTACACAAAAAGCAGGACAAATCCGACCCGGCCAATTACCACCCCATCAGTCTACTCTCGAACATCAGTAACGTGATGGAAGGTGTCCTTGACAGTGCTATCAAGCAGCACTTGCTTAGTAATAACCTGCCCACTGATGCTCAGTTTAGGTTCTGCCAGGGCCACTCAGCCCCTGACCTCACTGCAGCCTTGGTTCAAACATGGACAAAGCTGAACTCGAGAGGAGAGGTGAGAATGACTGCCCTTGACATCAAAGCAGCATTTGACCGAGTATGGCATCAAGGAGTCCTGGCATAACTGAAGTCAATGGGAATCAGGGGGAAAACGCTCTGCTGGTTGGAGTCATACCAAGCACAAAGGAAGATGGTTGTGGTTGTTGGAGGTCAATCATCTGAGCTCCAGGACATCACTGCAGGAGTTCCTCAGGGTAGTGTCCTAGGCCCAACCATCTTCAGCTGCTTCATCAATGACCTTCCTTCAATCATAAGGTCAGAAGTGGGGATGTTTGCTGATGATTGCACAATGTTCAGCACCATTCGTGACTCCTCAGATACTGAAGTAGTCCAAGTAGAAATGCAGCAAGACCTGGACAATATCCAGGCTTGGGCTGATAAGTGGCAAGTAAGTTTCACGCCGCACAAGTGCCAGGCAATGACCATCTCCAACAAGAGAGAATCTAACCATCTCCCCTTGGCAATACCATCGCTGAACCCCCCACTATCAACATCCTGGGGGTTACCATTGACCAGATACTCAACTGGAGTCACCATATAAATACCGTGGCTACAAGAGCAGGTCAGAGGCTAGGAATCCTGAGGCGAGTAACTCACCTCCTGACTCCCCAAAGCCTGTCCACCATCTACAAGGCACAAGTCAGGAGTGTGACGGAATACTCTCTGCTTGCCTGGATGGGTGCAGCTCCAACACTCGAAGCTTGACACCTTCCAGGAGAAAGCAGCCCGCTTGATTGGCACCCCATCGACCACCTTCAACATTCACTCCCACCACCACCAATACACAGTGGCAGCAGTGTGCATCATCTACAAGATGCACTGCAGCAACTTCCATACCTGCAACCTCTACCACCTAGAAGGACAAAGGCAGCAGATGCATGAGAAGATCAGTACCTGCAAGTTCCCCTCCAAGTCACACACCATCCTGACTTGGAACTATATCGCCATTCCTTCACTGTCACTGGGTCAAAATCTGGAACTCCCTTCCTTACAGCACTGTGGGTGTACCTACCCCACAAGGACTGCAGCGGTTCAAGAAGGCAGCTCAACACCACCTTTTTCAGGGGCAATTAGGGATGGGCAATAAATGTTGTCTATGCAACCTATCCTTATAATTTAACCTTTTTAGCCCCAGTATCATTCTGCTGAATCTGCACTGCTACCTCTTCAAGGCCAATATCTCCTTCCTAAGGTGCAGTGCCCAGAACTGAACACAGTTACTCTAGATGGGATCTGATCAGAGCTTTACATAAACTGTAACATTACTTCCTCCTTGTATTCCAGCTCCCTTGAGATAAAGGCCAATATTTCATTAGCTTTTTGCTTATTTTGTGTACCTGCGCACTAGCTTTTATTGATTGCTGTCTCTCCCGTGTGGGAGCTTCCGGTTCCGCAGCCCATGACTTACTCTTCCTGTCCCTCTGCCGGTGCTGGGTGCCGCCCTTCATGCTGTAATCCAGCTTCATCAGCACAGGCTCCAGCCTCGTGTACATCTTCTGAATGAGCTCGTGATAAACTACCAAAGGCCACAGGAGCAGGCTCAGTACTAGAACACACAACACATGGTCAGTGAGTGACACTTCAACACTCCCATGCCCCCTCACTTCAAGCTGTACCTAACCCCGTGCTGTACCCGTCCTGGGAGTGTTTGATAGGGACAGTGTAGAGGGAGCTTTATCTAACCCCATGCTGTACCTGTCCTGGGTGTGTTTGATGGGACAGTGTATCTAACCCGTTTTTTGTTTAACTCTTTCGGTACAGCACCTCCATATTATGAGTGTTTATAATTTAGCTGGTGGGCCTAGGATTATTAATCCATTTGAAAAGTGGTCCTTCAATTTAAGATGTTTGAGAATCACTGAAATATTACACCAAGAGCACATGGCAGAAAATTCAATGCGGCAATTTGAAAGGAGTTTTACTCTGTATCTAACCCCGTGCTGTACCTGTCCTGGGAGTATTTGATGTGGACAGTGTAGAAGGAGCTTTACTCTGTCTCTAACCCCGTTTTTTTTTCAGGAAGCTTTTATACCCCAGGCCCCTTTTGTATATTATTTGTCGAGGGAGCCTTCATTCCTCAGGCTCCCCCCCCCCCCCCGCCATATACATTTTAATAACTATTAAAATTGAATAAATAAAACTAAACACAAATTAAAATGCCATTCTCGGCATCAATAATGTACTCCAGTCCCTGCGGTGTCTACCAGTCGTAGAAGGCCTCAAGCGTACTGGCAGACACCCACATGCTCCTTCTCCAGGGACATCCGAGCGCGAATGTAACCTCGGAAGAGGTGCTGGCAGTCAGAGTGGACAGACACCCTGACGGCCTGCAGCCTGGACCTGTCAACTGCCAGCTTGGCCAGGCCCAGAAGCAGACAGACGAGGAGATCCTCCTCCCCGCCCACCCCACTCTGCACCAGGTGCCCAAAGATCAGGAGCGTGGGGCTGAAGTGCAGCCAAAACTTGAGGAGCAGCCCCTTTAAATACTTGAACAGGGGCTGCAACCTCACACATTCCATATATACATGGAACACGGACTCGTCCAGGCCACAGAAATTATAGGCGGCCTGGGAGTCCGTGAACCTACTTAAAAGTCTATTGCACGGGACTTCCCTGTGCAGCACCCTCCACCCCAGGTCCCCAATGTAAAGGGGGAGGTGACTAGATGTGTAGATGAGGGTAAAGCAGTTGATGTAGTCTATATGGGCTTCAGTAAGGCTTTTGATAAGGTCCCACATGGGAGATTGGTTAAGAAGGTAAGAGCCCATGGGATCCAGGGCAATTTGACAAATTGGATCCAAAATTGGCTTAGTGGCAAGAGGCACAGGGTGATGGTCGAGGGTTGTTTCTGTGAGTGGAAGCCTGTGACCAGTGGTGTACCACAGGAATCGGTGCTGGGACCCTTGCTGTTTGTAGTGTACATTAATGATTTAGACGTGAATATAGGAGGTATGATCAGTAAGTTCGCAGATGACATGAAAATTGGTGGTGTCGTAAATAGTGAGGAGGAAAGCCTTAAATTACAGGACGATATAGATGGGCTGGTAAGATGGGCGGAGCAATGGCAAATGGAATTTAATCCTGAGAAGTGTGAGGTGATGCATTTTGGGAGGACTAACAAGGCAAGGAAATATACAATGGATGGTAGGACCCTAGGAAGTACAGAGGGTCAGAGGGACCTTGGTGTACTTGCCCATAGATCACTGAAGGCAGCAGCACAGGTAGATAAGGTGGTTAGGAGGGCATATGGGATACTTGCCTTTATTAGCTGAGGCATAGAATATAAGAGCAGGGAGGTTATGAAACGCTAGTTAGGCCACAGCTGGAGTACTGTGTACAGTTCTGGGCACCACACTATAGGAAGGATGTGATTGCACTGGAGAGGGTGCAGAGGAGATTCACCAGGATGTTGCCTGGGCTGGAGCATTTCAGCTACGAAGAGAGACGGGAGAGGCTAGGGTTGTTTTCCTTGGAGCAGAGAAGGCTGAGGAGGGTCCTGATTGAGGTATACAAAATTATGAGGGGGTGTTTGATGGGGACAGTGTAGAGGGAGCTTTACTCTGTATCTACCCCCTTGCTGTACCTGTCCTGGGAGTGTTTGATTCAGACACTGGGTGCCTGTAATGGAAAGCATTCCAGTCACTAGCACCAACATCCTTCACTAAATAAACAGAAAAATTGATGTTGGGGTGTAAGTAGAGAGCAGCATTGAGAGATTTTGCTCCAATCAGTTGGTTATTTTGACCCAATGTGTTGGTTCCCAGTTTTACACAGATGCCCCTGTAATTTTTTATTTGCACCTTTATTCAGTTTTCGTATCTTACAGGATGAACATACTCACTGAAGATGTAGGATATCATGATTCCCGGAATATAGTGTCCAATTGCAGCCAGTGTTGAGCACCCAAGACACATCTTCAGACAGAACTGAGACACAAAGGGAGGAGCAGGCAAGATTCAGTCTCGGTCCATTCAAGGATCACCGCCCCTCAAGCACATGCAAGCAGACATCTAACAGGCACTTGTCTCAAATCAACTCAATACAGATAGGGAATACAGAGTAAATGCGTCTCAGTATGCCACCCACCACCCTGACCTACCTTGCCTGGGTTCTGCCTCTTGTACTCTAGTATTTCCTTCAGGTAGAGATTAAAGGCCACGTAGCTCTCAGCAAGACAGTGGCAAATGTCGGGCAGTCTGAGGAGACGAGGCCGTGTGGAGTTTCCATCACTGGATAGAGGAGAAGCAACAGATTAATTCACAGAAAATCAGGAACCCAGGCAAGGGTTTGTGATCAGAACCGGTTACGCTAAAATTTGTAGCCCAAGGTATTTCTATTGGCACAGGAGACACTGATAGACACTTCCCTCCACTAGCTGCAGGAGTCATCCACGCTGCCACCATCAGGAACACTCCTCCCTCAGCAAGTGATCTTAGGGCTACCTGTAACACTCCTACCCAGCACGGGCCAGCAACAGAACCTGGGATCTTGGCTTGTGTAGGGCTTGCACCAAATTTCAGTGCAATCAAAACACCAGAACCTGATTTTGGTTCCTGCAGATCTGTACCCAGCAGGAACCCTGGTAACCCAGCCCAGGCACTAACTGGGACCTTCGTTCGGGGGATGTGGGTGTCGCTGGCTATGCCTGGATTTATTGCCCATCCCTAATTGCCCTTGAGGTGGTGGTGGTGAGCTGCCTTCTTAAACTGCTGAAGTCTCTGGGTTGTAGGTACACCCACAGTGCTGTTAGGGAGGGAGTTCCAGGATCTTGATCCATCGACAGTGAAGGAATGGCGATATAATTCCAAGTCAGGATGGTGTGTGAGAAGTTGCTGGAGACTCTTTGGAAGGCCTGGACTGTCTGCTCCAAAACCACAACAGTGGGAACAAAGTGCAGTACAAACCCAACCCAAGCCACCACAAACAATTTCTCCAGGAACATGGTGGGGGGGGGGGGGGGGGGGGAAGGGGGATCCAAGCTATCCACTTGCCAATGTGATGGGGAGGCTGGAAGCTGCCTGTTCTGCCTCTGCCAGCATGCATCTCCTACAGCTCCCAATGCTGCAGCTGGAATCAACCCTTCACAGGCTGGCACGTGTGAAGGAGACCACACACATTTACTCACAGCACTGTATGGCCAGCCTCAGCAAAGAAACAAACCCAGCTTTGTGAATCCTGGTGAAGTTAATGTGTCTCCTCTCTCCCGCACTCCAAACACCAGCTCATCACTCGAATCCTTACCAAAGGGCACTGATGTTGACCTTAGTCGTCTGTCACACAAGCCGATGCACCACAAGCCAGGGTTGGAGCCTAGGCCTTTCCTGCTGTATAGGGGGGCTCAATATCAGAGGCTGAGATGGTGCCTGGGCCTTTGCTACATTAAGACTTTGTGTTTGCTCACATTGCATGTGGAGAAATGATTGAGGCTGATACGATGCGATGGGGGAAACGTACCTCTCGCCTTCATCCACAGGCCGCTGGACTGCAGGGAAAAAAAAAAGGAAAAATACCATCACTGTCTGCACCCACCGACAATGATTACAGTTAGAGTGGGGGTACTGCCAGACAACACAAGGGCAACATGGCTGAAAACGGGGACAGGGGCTCAGCCCCAAATACCATCCCAGGGACTGGCGGGGGTGGAAAGAGAGAAAGAGGCAGGGGTGAGTGGGGAGGGGAAGGGAGGTGAAGTAGGGAAGGGGAAGGGCAGGAGGATCTGGTCTCCAGGTTGTGGTTTATCAGGGATTCTTTGTGGGAGGGGGAAGAGGGTGGACGAGGGGTCTGGACTCCGGGCTGCTGCATAGAAGGAACTGTGCATGGATGGGGTTGGGAGGGAGGGGGGGTTCTTGGCAGAGGGAGCAGGTCTCTGGTCTGTTCTAGGTCGGGGACTGCGTGCGATGAGTGTTGCTCAGCTTACCTGTGACATTGGTTAACAGATTGCTCTTCCAATGGTCCAGGAGTACAATTGCCAGCACTGAGGAGCTGATCAGGAAGATTGGACGCAGTGAGGTAGAGGAAAACAACCTGATTGGGAAGAGAAGCTTTGTTCAAGACAACAAATTCACCCACACACACAGTCAGCACTGTAACAGGACTCCAGCTCACAACCCCTGGTCACCTGATCACCCACCCTGGCCAACTGGGTTGCGATCCCCCCCCAATCAGATCATAACCCCACCAACCATGCATTTGGCAGGTTTTTGAAAATTAGAATCAGAGAATTAAATGATATAGCACATGAAGCCTTTCAGTCCATCATGTATCTGTGCTGGTTCTTTGGTAGAACTATTCAATTCATCCCATGTCCTCTCAGTGTTCCCTGTGCGCAGCTGGCTTGTTGCACATACAAACATACGAATTAGTAGGCCACTCAGCCCCTCGAGCCTACTCCACCATTAAAGATGATCATGGCTGATCTGATTGTAATCTTGATTCTACATTCTCGCCAATCCCTGATAACTTTTCATCCCCTTGCTCATCATGAATCTATCTACCTCTGCCTGAAAAATATTCAAAGACTCTGCTTCCACCGCCTTTTGAGGAAGAGAGTTCCAAAGACTCATGACCCTCAGAGTAAAAATTTCTCCTCATCTGTCTTCAAATGGGCGACCCCTTATTTTTAAACAGTGACCCCCTAGTTCTAGATTCTCCCACATTATACCCCATTTACCAGGTCTTTTCCCACTCACTTAACCTATCGAGATCCCTCTGTAGGCCCCTTATGTGCTCTTCACAGGTTACTTTCCTGTTAGCTAACCAATCTTCTATCCATGCCAATATGTTACCCCCTACACCATGAGCTTTTATTTTCTGCAATATCCTTTGATGTGGCACCTCATCAAATGCCTTCTGGAAATCTAAGTACAATACATCCACCGGTTCCCCTTTATCCACAGCACATGTAACTCCCTCAAAGAACTCCAATAAATTGGTTAAACATGATTTCCCTTTCACAAAACCATGTTGACTCTGCCAGATTACCTTGAATTTTTCTAAATGCCCTGCTATAACATCTGTAATAATAGCTTCTAACATTTTCCCGAATACAGATGTTAAGCTAACTGGCCTGTAGTTTCCTGCTTTCTGTCTCCCGCCCTTTTTGAACAAAGGAGTTACATTCACTATTTTCCAATCTAACGGAACCTTCCCCGAATCTATCTAAGAAATTTTGGAAAATAAAAACTAACGCATCAACTATCTCACCATCCACTTCTTTTAACACCCTAGGATGAAGTCCATCAGGACACGGGGACTTGTCAGCCCTCAGCTCCAACAATTTGTTCAGTACCACTTCCCTGGTGATGGTAATTTTCTTGAGTTCCTCCCTCCCTTCCATTTCCTGACTGACAGCTAATACTGGGATGTTACTTGTATCCTCAATAGTGAAGACCGATGCAAAATATCTGTTCAGTTCATCTGCCATCTCCTTATTATCCAATATTCATTCCCCAGACTCACTTTCTATAGGACTAAAGCTCACTTTCTTAACTCGTTTTTTAAATATCTATAGAAACTCTTACGATCTTTCTTTATATTTCTAGCTAGCTTTCTAATTTTTTCTCCAATTTTACCTTCCTTATCAATCTTTTAGTCATTCTTTGCTGTTTTTTCTGTCCAATCTTCTGACCTGCCTCCCATCTTTGTGCAATTATAGGCTTTTTCTTCAGGTTTGATACTATCTTTAACTGTTTGAGTTAACCATGGATGGTGGGTCCCACTCTTGGAATTTTCCTTTCTCGTTGAAATGTATCTATTCAGTGTATTCTGAAATATCCCCTTAAATGCCACTGCATCTCTATTGACCTGTCCCTTAACCTGATTTGCCAATTCACTTTAGCTAGCTCTGCTTTCATGCCCTCATAAATGCTCTTATTTAAGTTTAAAATACTAGTCTTGGAACCACTCTTCTCTCCCTCAAACTGAATGTAAAATTCAATCGCAGAAACAGAAAATAGGAGGACATTCGGCCCTTCGAGCCTCCTCTATCAGTCATTACGCTCATGGCTAATCATCCAACTCAGTAACCTGTCCTCGCTTTCGCCTCATACCCTTTGATCCCTTTAAACCCAACAGCTATATCTAACTCCTTCTTGAAAACATACAATGTTTTGGCCTTAACTACTTCCTGTGGTAGCAAATTCCACAGGTTCACCACTCTCCGGGTGAAGAATATTATGACCGCTGCTACCTAGGGGCGCCTTAACAATGAGGTCATTAATTAATCCTATCTCTTTGCACAATACTAGCACTAGTATAGCCTGCTCTCTGGTTGGCTCCAGAATGTATTGTTCCAAGAAATTATCCCGAAAACATTCTATGCACTCCTTATCTAGGCTACCTCTGCCCATCTGATTTTTCCAGTCTATATGTGGCTAAAATCCACCATAATTATCGCTGTACCTTTCTGACAAGCTGCCATTATTTCCTCCTTTATACCCCATCCCACAGTGTGGTTAATGTTAGGTGACCTGTACACCACTCCCACAAGTGACTTCTTGCATTTATGTATTCTTATCTCTACCCAAACTGCTTCTACATCCTGGTTTCCTGAACTTGGGTCATCCCTCTCTATTGCGTTAATACCATCATTAATTAACAGAGCTACCCCTCCACCTTTTCCAAGCTTCCTGTCCTTTCTAAATGCCATGTACCCTTCAATATTCAGGTCCCAATCTCTGTCATCCTGCAGCCATGTCTCTGTAATGGCTATCAGATCGTGCTTATTTATTTCTATTTCCGCTCTCAGTTCATCTGCTTTGTTTTGAATGCTAAATGCATTCAGATACAGAACCTTTAGTTGTGTCCTTTTATTATTTTTGTAACCTCTAGCCTTATCTGTTGATTTATTTGTAGATTTGTACGCTCTGTCCCTTCCTGTCACAGCCTATCATTTCCCATATTAATACCTTTCTCTCTTGCCTTGTCTCTACTCCTCGATTTACCATATCTTGCCAAATTTGATCCCTTGCCCCCACTATTCAGTTTAAAACCCTCTCTGCTTCCCTTGTTATGCGGCTCGCTAGGAAACCGGTCCCAGCACGGTTCAGGTATAGACCATCCCAACGATACTGCCACCACTTCCCCCAGTACTGGTGCCAGTGCCCCACGAACCGGAAACCACTTCTACCACAACAGTCTTAGAGCCACGAATTACTTTCTCTAATCTTATTTTCCCTATGCCAATTTGCATGTGGCTCAGGTAATAATCCAGAGATTATTACCTTTGAGGTTCTGCTTCTTAATTTGATGCCTAGTTCCTCACACTGACTACGCAGAACGTTTTTCCTTGTCCTGCCTATGTCATTGGTACCTACATGGACCACGATGACTGGATCCTCCCCCTCCCACTCTAAGTTCCTCTCCAGCCCTGAGCAGATGTCCTGAACCCTGGCACCGGGCAGACAACACAGCCGTCTGGACTCTCGCTCTTTGCCGCAGAGAACTGTGTCAATCCCCCTAACTATACTGTCCCCTGCTACCACTACATTCCTTTTTTCTCCCTATACTTGAATGGCTTCCTGTACCATGGTGAGGTTACTCATCCATTTTCAGATTGGAGGACAGTATACAGTGTGTTCCCCAGGGGTCGGTATCAGGTCCACTACTCTTTTTGACTGACATTAATGTTTGAAGGTCCAGGGCAAGTTGAGAAGTCTCTTTTTTAAAAACAAAAGCATATAGGATCCTTGGTTTTATTAATAGAGCATTAGCGTACAACAAGGAAGTTATTGCTGAACCTTTATAAATCACTCGTTAGGCCACTGGACATAATTTCAAAATTTTTTGACGAGACAAAATTCAGAAATGTAGACAACGACGAGGAGGATAGATACAGACTTCAGGGGGACACAGCAAATAATTAAATCCAATAAATCCTGCAAAATTTGACAATAAAGCAAAAGGAGGAGATAAAACCTTGGTCAAAGGTGGTTTCAAGGAACATCTTAAAGGAGAAAACTGAGGTACAGAGGCAGAGAAGGTTAGGAAGGGAATTTCACAGCTTAGGACACAGGCAATTGATGCGGCCACCAATAATTAAAATCAGGGATCCTCAAGAGGCCAGAATTACAGAATCTTTGTTGCATCCCCATTAAAGCAAAGTATAACCTTCCTTGGGTAAGGGGACAAAACCTGTACACAGATCTCTGCAGGGTTTTCAATTAATTGAAGTCCCTCATCCCTGGAACCTTTCTAGTAAATCTCCTCCGCAGCCTCTCCAAGGCCTTGGCATCCTTCCTAAAGTGTGGAGCCCAGAATTGAACACAATCCTCCAGCTGGGGCTGAATTCTACCAACAAAAATAATAATCGGCCTTTTTATTCTTCCTACCAAAGTGGATGACCTCACACTTTCCCACATTGAACTCCATCTGCCAAGTTTTTGCACACTCACATAACCTATCTATATCCCTTTGCAGATTCTTTGTGTCATCACATGCCTTCCCATGAATATGAAAGAGATCATTCTAGAACTATATAAATCAATGGTCAGGCCTCAGCTGGAGTATTGTGGACAATTCTGGGCATCACACTATCAAAAATGTAAAGACTTTAGAAAGGGTACAGTGGTTTACCAGGATGTTGAGGGGTCAGGGAATTCAGATACGAGGAGAGGTTAGAAAAGATGAAAACAAAAAAAGAGGATGTATGATGCATACCAGGTGAATTCTTCAAGTAAGAACCAGGCCAAATACAATAAGTTGAGAGGTGGAAAGGAAAATAAGATTGGCAAAGAGAGAATATGAATAGAATTGCAGTTAACATAAAAGGGAACCCAAAAAACCACTACCAGCTGTTCTCATTAGCTGATGGTACAAGGAATAGGGGGACACAGATTTAAGGCAAGAAATGCAGTGCAGATGTGAGGAAAAACCTTTCACGTAGTAAGTGGTAATGACCTGGAAAACTCTACTTACAAGGGTGGTAGAAGTGGAAATGACGAATGATTTCAAAAGGAAACTGAGGGAACTTGAGGGAAATAGATTTGCAGAGCTACAGGGATAGAGCAGGGGAATGGGACTAACTGACCTGCCCTAGAGAGCCAGCATGGACTCAATGGGCTGAATGGCCACTTCTTGTGCTGTAATGACTGATTCTATAAGTTCGGATTGTTCTCCTTGAAATAGAGGTGAAGAGATGACCTAATCGAGGTTTTCCGGACATCGAGAGGTGTTGATACAGTAGACAGAAAAACTATTCCCTCTGGCGAGTGAGACAATAACCAAAGATCGTAGATTTAAAATCATTGGTTAAAGATCTAGAGGGGAGAGGAGGAGAATTTTCCCCCTCACTGAAAGGATGTTTCCCCTTGTGGGAAAGACTAGAACTAGGGGACACATTTTAAAAATAAGGGGTCATCCATTTAACATGGAGAGGTGAAATTTTATCTCAGGGTTGAGTCTTTGGAACACTCTTCCCTAGAGAGTGGTGGAGGCAGGGTCATTGAATATTTTTAAGGCAGAGGTAGATAAATTCTTGACTAACAAGGGAGTCAAAGGGGATTGGGGGTGGGGGGGGCGTAGGCGGGAAAGTGGAGTTGAGGCCACCATTAGACCAGCTATGGTCTTATTAAATAGCGGAGCAGGCACGAAGGGGATGAATGGCCTACTGCTGCTCCTAATTTGTATATCCGTACATATGTTCACATGAGTTGCTGGGATCTGAAACACAAGCTGAAGAGGAGGCGGAAGCTGATTCCATAAATAAAAGGGAGTTGGACAGGTATTTCAGGATGAGGAATTTAGAGTTATGGACTAAAAGCAGGGGCGTGGGACAAAACATGACTGCTTTTTCAAAGAGACAGCACAGGCATGACAGACAAATGACCTTCCTCTGTGCTTTATGTTTCTATGACTCAAAAACTTTTATTTATTAGCCCACAATTTTCCAAATGCCAATTAATTTTGTCCCAGATTATTGTCTCAAAGTTTCCCCAACGCTGACATTAGCCTGCTGGGTTCATCCCTCTCTCCAAGGCTATAACATCTTCAGTCCTCCAGCCTCTGGCACCACTCCCTATCCAATGAAGATTGTTGCCAAAGCAATTCCCAATTCCCACCCCTACTTCACTCAGTAGCCTAGGATGCATCCCATCCAGACCAAAGGTACATGGGGTATTAAGAAAGGTGCGAAATAGAGAGAGAAACAGGAAATTATAGACCTGTGTGTTTTGATCTATAAGGGAGTCAAGGGTTATACAGGGCAGGCATGAAAGTGAAGGCCAGTCAGATCAGCTATGATCTTATTGAATGGCAGAGCAAGCTCGAGGGTCTGAATGGCCTACTCCTGCTCCTATTTCTTACGATCTAACATCTGTAGCAGGGAAATCGTTGGAATCTATAAGTAAGGCCAGAGTAACTGAGCCAACTTGAATTTATAAAGGGTAAGTCAAAGAAAGTAACTAAAATAGAAAACAGAGAATGTCTATGGATGCAGTTAATGTGAAGGCATTCGATAAAGTTCCACATAAGAGACTAAGCTAAAGTTAAAACTCATGGGATTGAGGGCAAATTATTAACCTGGTTAGGAGATTGTTTAGGTGATAGAACACAGAGAGTAGGGATAGTGGCCAAGGGCATAGATTTAAAGTGACTGGGAGAAAAATTAGAGGGGAGATAGGGAAAAAAAATTTCACCAGAGGATGAGCAAACTTGCAGCTCATGGAGTGACAGGAAAGAAAGTAGTGATGTTTTTGGGGCTGGAGGAAGGTTTGTAGTGGAGTTCCCCAGGGATCAGCGTTTGGACCCTTGCTTTTCCTGATATATATTAATGACCTAGACCTTGGTGTACAGGGCACAATTTCAAAGTTTACAGATGATACAAAACTTGGAAGCATTGTGAACTGTGAGGAGGATAGTGTAGAACTTCAAAAGGACATAGACAAGTTGGTGGAATGGGCAGACAGGTGACAGATGAAGTTCAAAGAACAAAGAACAGTACAGCACAGGAACAGGCCATTCGGCCCTCCAAGCCTGCGCCGATCTTGATGCCTGCCTAAACTAAAACCTTCTGCACTTCCGGGGACCGTATCCCTCTATTCCCATCCTATTCATGTATTTGTCAAGATGCCTCTTAAACGTCGCTATCGTACCTGCTTCCACCACCTCCCCTGGCAGCAAGTTCCAGGCACTCACCACCCTCTGTGTAAAGAACTTGCCTCGTACATCCCCTCTAAACTTTGCCCCTCTCAGCTTAAACCTATGTCCCCTAGTAACTGACTCTTCCACCCTGGGAAAAAGCTTCTGACAATCCACTCTGTCCATGCCGCTTATAACTTTGTAAACCTCTATCATGTCGCCCCTCCACCTCCGTCGTTCCAGTGAAAACAATCCGAGTTTATCCAACCTCTCCTCATAGCTAATGCCCTCCAGACCAGGCAACATCCTGGTAAACCTCTTCTGTACCCTCTCCAAAGCCTCCACGTCCTTCTGGTAGTGTGGCGACCAGAATTGCACGCAATATTCTAAGTGTGGCCTAACTAAAGTTCTGTACAGCTGCAGCATGACTTAACAATTTTTATACTCTATGCCCCGACCGATGAAGGCAAGCATGCCGTATGCCTTATTGACTACCTTATCCACCTGCGTTACCACCTTCAGTGACCTGTGGACCTGTACGCCCAGATCTCTCTGCCTGTCAATACTCCTAAGGGTTCTGCCATTTACTGTATACTTCCCACCTGCATTCGACCTTCCAAAATGCATTACCTCACATTTGTCCGGATTAAACTCCATCTGCCATTTCTCCACCCAAGTCTCCAACCGATCTATATCCTGCTGTATCCTCTGACAATCATCACTGTCCGCAACTCCACCAACCTTTGTGTCGTCCGCAAACTTACTAATCAGACCAGCTACATTTTCCTCCAAATCACTTATATGTACTACAAAGAGCAAAGGTCCCAGCACAGATCCCTGCGGAACACCACTAGTCACATCCCTCCATTCAGAAAAGCACCCTTCCACTGCTACCCTCTGTCTTCTATGACTGAGCCAGTTCTGTATCCATCTTGCCAGCTCACCTCTGATCCCGTGTGACTTCACCTTTTGTACCAGTCTGCCATGCGGGACCTTGTCAAAGGCTTTACTGAAGTCCATATAGATAACATCCACTGCCCTTCCTTCATCAATCATCTTCGTCACTTCCTCAAAAAACTCAATCAAGTTAGTGAGACACGACCTCCCCTTCACAAAGCCATGCTGCCTCTTGCTAATAAGTTCGTTTGTTTCCAAATGGGAGTAAATCCTGTCCCTAAGAATCCTCTCCAATAATTTCCCTACCACTGATGTAAGGCTCACCGGCCTATAATTTCCTGGATTATCCTTGCTACCCTTCTTAAACAAAGGAACAACATTGGCTATTCTCCAGTCCTCTGGGACCTCACCTGTAGCCAATGAGGATGCAAAGATTTCTGTCAAGGCCCCAGCAATTTCTTCCATTGCCTCCCTCAGTATTCTAGGGTAGATCCCATCAGGCCCTGGGGACATATCTACCTTAATGTTTTTCAAGACACCCAACACCACCTCCTTTTCGATAATGAGATGACTGAGACTATCTACACTCCCTTCCCTCGGCTCATCATCCACCAAGTCCTTCTCTTTGGTGAATACTGATGCAAAGTCCTCATTTAGTACCTCGCCAATTTCCTCTGGCTCCACACACAGATTCCCTTCTCTGTCCTTGAGTGGGCCAATCCTTTCCCTAGTTACCCTCTTGCTCTTTATATACATATAAAAAGCCTTGGAATTTTCCTTAATCCTGTTTGCCAATGACTTTTCATGACCCCTTTTAGCCTTCCTGATTCCTTGCTTAAGTTCCTTCCTACTGTCTATATATTCAATGCAGAGAAATGTGCAGTGATTCATTTCGGTAGGAATAACATGGAGAGACAATATAGAATAAGGGGTACAATTCTAAATGGGGTGCAGGAGCAGAGGAACATGGGTGTATTTGTGCATAAGTCATTGAAGGTGACAGGACAGGTTGAGAGAGCGGTTAATAAAGCATACAGTATCCTGGGCTTTATTAATAGGGCCATAGAGTACAAGAGTAAGGAAGTTATGTTGAACATGTGCAAGACACTAGTTCAGCCTCAGCTGGAGTATTGCATCCAGTTCTGGGCACCGCACTTTAGGAAAGACGTGAGGGCATTGAAGAGAGTACAGAAAAGATTCATGAGAATGGTTCCAGGGATGAGGAATTTCAGTTATGAAGATAGATTGGAGAAGTTAAGACTGTTTTCCTTGAAGAGGAGAAAGCGGAGAGGTGATTTGATAGAGGTATTCAAAATCATGAGGGGTCTGGACAGAGTTGAGAGAGAGAAACTGTTCCCACTCGTGAAAGGATCGACAACGAGGGCACAGATTTAAAGTATTTGGCAAAGGAAGCAAAAGTGATATGAGGAAAAACTTTTTCACGCAGCGAGTGGTTAAGGTCTGGAATGCACTGCCTGAGAACGTGGTGGAGGCAGATCCAACTGAAGCATTCAAAAGGGAATTAGACAGTTATATGAAAAGGAAGAATGCGCAGGGTTACGGGGAGAAGGTAGGGGAGTGGAACTGAGGGAATTGCTCTTTCAGAGAGCCAGTGTGGACACGCTGGGCCGAATGGCCTCCTTCTGTGCTATAACATTTCTGTGATTCTCACAGTGGTTGGGGTCGGTATTCATTGCCTGAAAGGGTATTGAGGCAGAAACCTGCAACTCATTTCAATGGCATCTGGATAAACACCTCAAGTGCTGTAATCTACAGGGTTACAGACCAAATGCTGGAAAGTGGCATTACGCTGAGTGGTTTGATTTTTGGCCAGCACAAACACGATGGGCCAAGTGGCCTCTTTCTGTGCCATAAACTATGATTCTATGTGTGGTCCACAGGAGGAGCAGCCACTCGGCTCCTGCAGGCTGATCAGGACTTCACCAGAATCAGTGCTGGAGCCTCAACTCTTCACATTTACTGCACTGGATAGAATATAAATGTGAACTTGAACATTCCTGCCCACACACACCAACTCTCCATACAGACTTTACCAGAACAGGCCGCTGAGGCCCAGCAGCATCAGGCCGCTCTGCGCCGGCCGCTCCCACACCAACAGGCTCTGCAGGTACATCAGGCCGGGCTCACACCGGCCCAGCAGCCGCCGCAACCGCTCCTCAGCCCGCCGGAGATCACCGTCATCCTCAAGGCCCAGATCACCCGGAGCCGGAGCCTCTCCCCCCGCTCCCTCTCCCCCCGGCCCCGGCCCCTCTCCCCCTGGTCCCCCCGCTCCCTCTCCCCCCGCTCCCTCTCCCCCCGCTCCCGCTCCCTCTCCCCCCGGCCCCTCTCCCCCTGGTCCCCCCGCTCCCTCTCCCCCCGGCCCCGGCCCCGGCCCCTCTCCCCCTGGTCCCCCCGCTCCCTCTCCCCCCGGCCCCTCTCCCCCTGGTCCCCCCGCTCCCTCTCCCCCCGGCCCCGGCCCCGGCCCCTCTCCCCCTGGTCCCCCCGCTCCCTCTCCCCCCGGCCCCGCTCCCTCTCCCCCTCCCCCCGGCCCCGGCCCCTCTCCCCCCGGTCCCACTGTGTCTCCCTCAGCCGCTGCCATGTTTTGTTGTTGCTAATGCGTCACTGTTCGGAAGTTCACCTCACTTCCGCGATGTGCAGAGAACCGTCAGCGGGTGTCATAGCAACAAACCCCGCCCATATGCTCCAAACCCCGCCCGCCTGCTCCAAACCCCGCCCATATGCTCCAAACCCCGCCCGCCTGCTCCAAACCCCGCCCGCCTGCTCCAAACCCCGCCCATATGCTCCAAACCACGCCCATATGCTCCAAACCCCGCCCGCCTGCTCCAAACCCCGCCCATATGCTCCAAACCCCGCCCACCTTTTTTTATTCATACGGGGATGTGGGCGTCGCTGCATTTATTCCCATTGAGAAGAAGGTGCTGAGCTGCCAATTTGAACCACAGCAACAACTACCCGTGGAATCTCCCTGCTCAGCATAGTGGGGAAAGTCTTTGCTCGAGTCGCTCTGAACAGGCTCCAGAAGCTGGCCGAGCGCGTCTACCCTGAGGCACAATGTGGCTTTCGTGCAGAGAGATCGACCGTTGACATGCTGTTCTCCCTTTGTCAGATACAGGAGAAATGCCGCGAACAACAGATGCCCCTCTACATTGCTTTCATTGATCTCACCAAAGCCTTTGACCTCGTCAACAGACGTGGTCTCTTCAGACTACTAGAAAAGATCGGATGTCCACCAAAGCTACTAAGTATCATCACCTCATTCCATGTCAATATGAAAGGCACAATTCAACATGGTGGCTCCTCATCAGAGCCCTTTCCTATCCTGAGTGGCGTGAAACAGGGCTGTGTTCTCGCACCTACACTGTTTGGGATCTTCTCCCTGCTCCTTTCACATGCATTCAAGTCTTCAGAAGAAGAAATTTTCCTCCACACAAGATCAGGGGGCAGGTTGTTCAACCTTGCCCGTCTAAGAGCGAAGACCAAAGTACGGAAAGTACTCATCAGGGAACTCCGCTTTGCTGACAATGCTGCTTTAACATCTCACACTGAAGAGTGTCTGCAGAAACTCATCGACAGGATTGCGGCTGCCTGCAACGAATTTGGCCTAACCAACAGCCTCAAGAAAACGAACATCATGGGGCAGGACGTCAAAAATGCTCCATCCATCAATATCGGTGACCACGCTCTGGAAGTGGTTCAAGAGTTCACCTACCTAGGCTCAACTATCACCAGTAACCTGTCTCTCGATGCAGAAATCAACAAGCGCATGGGAAAGGCTTCCATTGCTATGTCCAGACTGGCCAAGAGAGTGTGGGAAAATGGCGCACTGACACGGAACACAAAAGTCCGAGTGTATCAAGCCTGTGTCCTCAGTACCTTGCTCTATGGCAGCGAGGCCTGGACAACGTACGTCTGCCAAGAGCGACGTCTCAATTCAGTCCATCTTCGCTGCCTCCGGAGATTCCTTGGCATCAGGTGGCAGGACTGTATCTCCAACACAGAAGTCCTCGAGGCCGCCAACATCCCCAGCATAGACACACTACTGAGCCAGTGTCGCTTGAGATGGCTTGGCCTTGTGAGCCGCATGGAAGATGGCAGGATCCCCAAGGACACATTGTACAGCGTGCTCGTCACTTGTATCAGACCCACCGACCGTCCATGTCTCCGCTTTAAAGACATCTGCAAACGCGACATGAAGTCCTGTGACATTGATCACAAGTCGTGGGAGTCAGTTGCCAGCGATCGCCAGAGCTGGCGGGCAGCCATAAAGACGGGGCTAAAGTGTGGCGAGTCGAAGAGACTTAGCAGTTGGCAGGAAAAAAGACAGAAGCTAAAGGGGAAAGCCAACTGTGCAACAGCCCCGACAACCAATTTTATCTGCAGTACCTGTGGAAGAGTCTGTCACTCTAGAATTGGCCTTTATAGCCACACCAGGCGCTGCTCCACAAACCACTGACCACCTACAGGTGCTTACCCATTGTCTCTCGAGACAAGGAGGCCAAAGAAGAGAGAGAGTCATTGCCTGGCACTTGTATGACGCGAATATTACCTGCCATTTATCAGCCACGTCTTGTTGCATCTCTGCACAGACTGCTTCAGTATCTGAGGAGTCGTGAATGATGCTGAACATTGTGCAAACATCAACGAACATTCCCACATCTGACATTAGGATTGATGGAAGGTCATTGATGAAGCAACTGAAGATGGTTGAGCCTTGGACACTACCCTGAGGAACTCCTGCAGTGATGTCCTGGAGCTGAGATGATTCTTCTTCTTCTTTGGCCTCCTTGTCTCGAGAGACAATGGGTAAGCACCTGGAGGTGGTCAGTGGTTTGTGGAGCAGCGCCTGGTGTGGCTATAAAGGCCAATTCTAGAGTGATAGACTCTTCCACAGGTGCTGCAGAAAAATTTGTTTGTCGGGTTTGTTACACAGTTGGCTCTCCCCTTGCGCTTCTGTCTTTTTTCCTGCCAACTACTAAGTCTCTTCGACTCGCCACACTTTAGCCCCGCCTTTATGGCTGCCCGCCAGCTCTGGCGATCGCTGGTAACTGACTCCCACGACTTGTGATCAATGTCACAGGACTTCATATCGCGTTTGCAGACGTCTTTAAAGCAGAGACATGGACGGCCAGTGGGTCTGATACCAGTGGCGAGCTCGCTGTACAATGTGTCTTTGGGAATTCTGCCATCTTCCATGCGGCTCACATGGCCAAGCCATCTCAAGCGCCGCTGACTCAGTAGTGTGTACAAGCTGGGGATGTTGGCCGCCTCGAGGACTTCTGTGTTGGAGATACGGTCCTGCCACCTGATGCCAAGTATTCTCCGAAGGCAGCGAAGATGGAATGAATTGAGACGTCGCTCTTGGCTGACCTACGTTATCCAGGCCTCGCTGCCATAGAGCAAGGTACTGAGGACACAGGCCTGATACACTCGGACTTTTGTGTTCTGTGTCAGTGCGCCATTTTCCCACACTCTCTTGGCCAGTCTGGACATAGCAGTGGAAGCCTTTCCCATGCGCTTGTTGATTTCTGCATCGAGAGACAGGTTACTGGTGATAGTTGAGCCGAGGTAGGTGAACTCTTGAACCACTTCCAGAGCGTGGTCGCCGATATTGATGGATGAAGCATTTCTGACGTCCTGCCCCATGATGTTCGTTTTCTTGAGGCTGATGGTTAGGCCAAATTCATTGCAGACAGCTGCAAACCTGTCGATGAGACTCTGCAGACACTCTTCACTGTGAGATGTTAAAGCAGCATCGTCAGCAAAGCGGAATTCCCTGATGAGGACTTTCCGTACTTTGGTCTTCGCTCTTAGACGGGCAAGGTTGAACAACCTGCCCGCTGATCTTCTGTGGAGGAAAATTCCTTCTTCTGAAGACTTGAATGCATGTGGGAGCAGCAGGGAGAAGAAAATCCCAAACAGTGTGGGTGCGAGAACACAGCCCTGTTTCACGCCACTCAGGATAGGAAAGGGGTCTGATGAGGCGCCGCTATGCTGAATTGTGCCTTTCATATTGTCATGGAATGAGGTGATGATACTTAGTAGCTTTGGTGGACATCCGATCTTTTCTAGTAGTCTGAAGAGACCACGTCTGCTGACGCGGTCAAAGACTTTGGTGAGATCAATGAAAGCAATGTAGAGGGGCATCTGTTGTTCGCGGCATTTCTCCTGTATCTGACGAAGGGAGAACAGCATGTCAACGGTCGATCTCTCTGCACGAAAGCCACATTGTGCCTCAGGGTAGACGCGCTCGGCCAGCTTCTGGAGCCTGTTTAAAGCGACTCGAGCGAAGACTTTCCCCACTATGCTGAGCAGGGAGATTCCACGGTAGTTGTTGCAGTCACCGCGGTCACCTTTGATTTTATAGAGGGTGATGATATTGGCATCGCGCATGGCCTGAAGTACTGCTCCCTTGTCCCAGCATTCATCTTCAACAATCACAACCATCTTCCTTTGCGCTAGGTATGACTCCAACCAGCAAAGCGTTTTCCCCCGATTCCCATTGACCTCAGTTTTGCTGCGCCTCCTTGATGCCATACTCTGTCAAATGCTGCCTTGATGTCAAGGGCAGTCACTCTCACCTCACCTCTTGAGTTCCGCTCTTTTGCTCATGTTTGAAACAAGGCTGTAATGAGGTCAGGAGCTGAGTGGTCCTGGCGGAACCCAAACTGAGCATCACTGAGCAGGTTATTGCTAAGCAAGTGCTGCTTGATAGCACTGTCGATGACACCTTCCATCACTTTACTGATGAAAGAGAGTAGACTGATGGGGCAGTAATTGGCTGGGTTGGAGTTGTCCTGCTTTTTGTGTACAGGACATACCTGGGCAATTTTCTACATTGCAGGGTAGATGCCAGTGTTGTAGCTGTACTGGACAGTCGGCGAGGGGCGCGGCAAGTTCTGGAGCACAGGTCTTCAGTACTATTGCCGGAATATTGTCAGGGCCCATAGCCTTTGCAGTATCCAGTGGCTTCAGTCGTTTCTTGATATCACGCGGAGTGAATCGAATTGGCTGAAGTCTGGCATCTGTGATGCTGGAGACTTCAGGAGGAGGCCGAGATGGATCATCAACTCGGCACTTCTGGCTAAAGATTGTTGCAAATGCTTCAGTCTTATTTTTGCACTGATCAAACAAAGAACAAAGAACAGTACAGCACAGGAACAGGCCATTCGGCCCTCCAAGCCTGCGCCGATCTTGATGTCTGCCTAAACTAAAACCTTCTGCACTTCCAGGGACCGTATCCCTCTATTCCCATCCTATTCATATATTTGTCAAGATGCCTCTTAATCGTCGCTATGGTACCTGCTTCCACCACCTCCCCCGGCAACAAGTTCCAGGCACTCACCACCCTCTGTGTAAAAAACTTGCCTCGCACATCCCCTCTAAACTTTGCCCCTCTCACCTTAAACCTATGTCCCCTAGTAACTGACTCTTCCACCCTGGGAAAAAGCTTCTGACTAACCACTCTGTCCATGCCGCTTATAACTTTGTAAACCTCTATCATGTCGCCCCTCCACCTCCGTCGTTCCAGTGAAAACAATCCGAGTTTATCCAACCTCTCCTCATAGCTAATGCTCTCCAGACCAGGCAACATCCTGGTAAACCTCTTCTATACCCTCTCCAAAGCCTCCACGTCCTTCTGGTAGTGTGGCGACCAGAATTGCACGCAATATTCTAAGTGTGGCCTAACTAAAGTTCTGTACAGCTGCAGCAGGACTTGCCTGTTTTTATACTCTATGCCCCGACCAATGAAGGCAAGCATGCCGTATGCCTTCTTGACTACCTTATCCACCTACGTTGCCACTTTCAGTGACCTGTGGACCTGTACGCCCAGATCTCTCTGCCTGTCAATACTACTAAGGGTTCTGCCATTTACTGTATACCTCCCACCTGCATTAGACCTTCCAAAATGCATTACCTCACATTTGTCCGAATTGAACTTCATCTGCCATTTCTCCGCCCAAGTCTCCAACCGATCTATATCCTGCTGTATCCTCTGACAATCCTCATCACTGTCCGCAACTCCACCAACCTTTGTGTCGTCCGCAACTTACTAATCAGACCAGCTACATTTTCCTCCAAATCATTTATATATACTACAAAGAGCAAAGGTCCCAGCACTGATCCCTGCGGAACACCACTAGTCACATCCCTCCATTCAGAAAAGCACCCTTCCACTGCTACCCTCTGTCTTCCATGACCGAGCCAGTTCTGTATCCATCTTGCCAGCTCCCCTCTGATCCCATGTGACTTCACCTTTTGTACCAGTCTGCCATGAGGGACCTTGTCAAAAGCTTTACTGAAGTCCATATAGATAACATCCACTGCCCTTCCTTCATCAATCATCTTTATCACTTCCTCAAAAAACTCAATCAAATTAGTGAGACATGACCTCCCCTTCACAAAACCATGCTGCCTCTCGCTAATAAGTCCATTTGTTTCCAAATGGGAGTAAATCCTGTCCCGAAGAATCCTCTCTAATAATTTCCCTAGCACTGACGTAAGGCTCACCGGCCTATAATTTCCTGGATTATCCTTGCTACCCTTCTGAAACAAAGGAACAATATTGGCTATTCTCCAGTCCTCTGGGACCTCACCTGTAGCCAATGAGGATGCAAAGATTTCTGTCAAGGCCCCAGGAATTTCTTCCCTTGCCACCCTCAGTATTCTGGGGTAGATCCCATCAGGCCCTGGGGACTTATCTACCTTAATGCTTTGCAAGACACCCAACACCTTCTTTTTGATAATGAGATGACTGAGACTATCTACGCTCCCTTCCCTAGGATCATCATCCACCAAGTCCTTCTCCTTGATGAATACTGATGCAAAGTACTCATTTAGTACCTCGCCCATTTCCTCTGGCTCCACGC
The DNA here is from genome assembly GCF_036365525.1 of Heterodontus francisci. Taxonomy (NCBI): domain Eukaryota; kingdom Metazoa; phylum Chordata; class Chondrichthyes; order Heterodontiformes; family Heterodontidae; genus Heterodontus; species Heterodontus francisci. Next base: position 1,255,104 of record NC_090377.1, read on the forward strand.
ATAGATTCCCATCTCTGTCCTTGAGTGGGCCAACCCTTTCCCTGGTTACCCTCTTGCTCTTTATATACGTATAAAAAGCCTTGGGATTTTCCTTAATCCTGTTTGCCAATGACTTCTCATAACCCCTTTTAGCCCTCCTGACTCCTGGCTTAAGTTCCTTCCTACTGTCTTTATATTCCTCAAGGGATTCGTCTGTTCCTAGCCTTCCAGCCCTTACAAATGCTTCCTTTTTCTTTTTGACGAGGCTCACAATATCCCGCGTTATCCAAGGTTCCCGAAACTTGCCAAACTTATCCTTCTTCCTCACAGGAACATGCTGGTCCTGGATTCTAATCAACTGATGTTTGAAAGACTCCCACATGTTAGATGTTGATTTACCCTCAAACAGCCTCCCCCAATCTAAATTCTTCAGTACCTGCCTAATATTGTTATAATTAGCCTTCCCCCAATTTGGCACCTTCACCCGAGGACTACTCTTATCCTTATCCACAAGTACCTTAAAACTTATGGAATTATGGTCACTGTTCCTGAAATGCTCCCCTACTGAAACTTTGACCACCTGGCCGGGCTCATTCCCCAATACCAGGTACAGTACGGCCCCATCCTTAGTTGGACTATCTACGTATTGTTTCAAGAAGCCCTCCTGGATGCTCCTTACAAATTCTGCCCCATCCAAGCACCTAGCACTAAGTGAGTCCCAGTCAATATAGGGGAAGTTAAAATCACCCACCACTACAACCCTGTTACCTTTACATCTTTCCAAAATCTGTCTACATATCTGCTCCTCTACCTCCCGCTGGCTGTTGGGAGGCCTGTAGTAAACCCCCAACATAGTGACTACACCCTTCCCATTCCTGAGCTCCACCCATATTGCCTCGCTGCATGACCCCTCCGAGGTGTACTCCCGCAGTACAGCTGTGATATTCTCCTTAACCAGTAATGCAACCCCTCCACCCGTTTTACATCCCCCTCTATCCCGCCTGAAGCTTCTAAATCCTGGAACATTTAGCTGCCAATCCTGTCCTTCCCTCAACCAAGTCTCTGTAATCGCAACAACGTCATAGTTCCAAGTACAAATCCAAGCTCTAAGTTCATCCGCCTTCCCTGTTATACTTCTCGCATTGAAACAAATGCACTTCAGACCACCAGTCCCGCTGTGCTCTGCAACATCTCCCTGCCTGCTCTTCCTCTTAGTCTTACTGGCCTTATTTACTAGTTCCCCTTCATTTATTTCACTTGCTGTCCTACTGCTCTGGTTCCCACCCCCCTGCCACACTAGTTTAAACCCTCCCGAGTGACGCTAGAAAACCTCGCAACCAGGATATTTGTGCCCTTCCAGTTTAGATGCAACCCGTCCTTCTTGTACAGGTCCCATCTGTCCCTGAAGAGATCCCAATGGTCCAGATATCTGAAACCCTCCCTTCTACACCAGCTGTTCAGCCACGTGTTTAGCTGCACTATCTTCCTATTTCTAGCCTCACTGACACGTGGCACATGGAGTAATCCCGAGATTACAACCCTAGAGGTCCTGTTTTTTAACTTTCCACCTAACTCCCTAAACTCCCCCTGCAGGACCTCATCACTCTTCCTGCCTATGTCGTTGGTACCGATGTGTACCACAACCTCTGGCTGTTCACCCTCCCCCTTCAGAATGCCCCCTGTCCGTTCAGAGACATCCTTGACCCTGGCACCAGGGAGGCAACATACCATCCTGGAGTCTCTTTCACGTCCACAGAAGCGCCTATCTGTGCCCCTGACTATAGAGTCCCCTATAACTATTGCTCTTCTGCGCTTTGTCCCTCCCTGCTGAACAACAGTGCCAGCCGTGGTGCCACTGCTCTGGCTGCTGCTGTTTTCCCCTGATAGGCCATCCCCCCCAACAGTATCCAAAACGGTATACTTGTTAGAGAAGGGGATAGCCACAGGGGATTCCTGCACTGACTGCCTGCCCCTTCTAGCGGTCACCCATCTATCTGCCTGCACCTTGGGTGTAACCACTTCTCTCAAACTCCTGTCTATGATGCTTTCTGCCACCTGCATGCTCCTAAGTGCATCCAGTTGCTGCTCCAACTGATCCATGCGGTCTGTGAGGAGCTGCAACTGGATACACTTCCTACAGATGTAGTTGTCCGGAACGCTGGAAGCGTCACGGACTTCCCACATCTCACAGGTGAAGCACTTCACCCCTCTGTCATTTCTCGCACTAATTAGTTAATTAATATAAAATAAATAAATACTTATTAAATCCTTACTAAATTGTTATAATTAACTATAGGGTCCCTCGTGCTAGATTTCTACAATAAATATTAAATGCAAACTAAATATAGTAATCTCCTCCCTCTGGTTTAGTTACTCTCCTTCTTAGTTAAATCGTGTTTTAATCAATTTTTATCAGTTTTATTTTTTAATTCGGTACAAATTCCCTACCAGCCAATCAGGTCACAGCTTTCCTGTGACGTCGCTTTTTCAGTTTTTTTTCCCCACCCAAGGTAACCGCTCTGGAAACTCCGCCCTCCGAGTCTGCTCCGAGAATCCCCGAGGTTAACTCCGCCCTCCGAGTCTGCTCCGAGAAGCCCCGAGGTTAACTCCGCCGTCCGAGTCTGCTCCGAGAATCCCCGAGGTTAATTCCGCCCTCCGAGTCTGCTCCGAGAATCCCCGAGGTTAACTCCGCCCTCCGAGTCTGCTCCGAGAATCCCCGAGGTTAACTCCGCCGTCCGAGTCTGCTCCGAGAATCCCCGAGGTTAACTCCGCCGTCCGAGTCTGCTCCGAGAATCCCCGAGGTTAACTCCGCCGTCCGAGTCTGCTCCGAGAATCCCCGAGGTTAACTCCGCCCTCCGAGTCTGCTCCGAGAATCCCCGAGGTTAACTCCGCCCTCCGAGTCTGCTCCGAGAATCCCCGAGGTTAACTCCGCCGTCCGAGTCTGCTCCGAGAATCCCCGAGGTTAACTCCGCCGTCCGAGTCTGCTCCGAGAATCCCCGAGGTTAACTCCGCCGTCCGAGTCTGCTCCGAGAATCCCCGAGGTTAACTCCGCCGTCCGAGTCTGCTCCGAGAATCCCCGAGGTTAACTCCGCCGTCCGAGTCTGCTCCGAGAATCCCCGAGGTTAACTCCGCCATCCGAGTCTGCTCCGAGAATCCCCGAGGTTAACTCCGCCGTCCGAGTCTGCTCCGAGAATCCCCGAGGTTAACTCCGCCCTCCGAGTCTTCTCCGAGAATCCCCGAGGTTAACTCCGCCGTCCGAGTCTGCTCCGAGAATCCCCGAGGTTAACTCCGCCCTCCGAGTCTGCTCCTAGAATCTCCGAGGTTAACTCCGCCGTCCGAGTCTGCTCCGAGAATCCCCGAGGTTAACTCCGCCCTCCGAGTCTGCTCCGAGAATCCCCGAGGTTAACTCCGCCCTCCGAGTCTGCTCCGAGAATCTCCGAGGTTAACTCCGCCGTCCGAGTCTGCTCCGAGAATCCCCGAGGTTAACTCCGCCCTCCGAGTCTGCTCCGAGAATCTCCGAGGTTAACTCCGCCGTCCGAGTCTGCTCCGAGAATCCCCGAGGTTAGCTCCGCCCTCCGAGTCTGCTCCGAGAATCCCCGAGGTTAACTCCGCCCTCCGAGTCTGCTCCGAGAATCCCCGAGGTTAACTCCGCCCTCCGAGTCTGCTCCGAGAATCCCCGAGGTTAACTCCGCCCTCCGAGTCTGCTCCGAGAATCCCCGAGGTTAACTCCGCCCTCCGAGTCTGCTCCGAGAATCCCCGAGGTTAACTCCGCCCTCCGAGTCTGCTCCGAGAATCTCCGAGGTTAACTCCGCCGTCCGAGTCTGCTCCGAGAATCCCCGAGGTTAACTCCGCCCTCCGAGTCTGCTCCGAGAATTCCCGAGGTTAACTCCGCCCTCCGAGTCTGCTCCGAGAATCCCCGAGGTTAACTCCGCCCTCCGAGTCTGCTCCGAGAATCCCCGAGGTTAACTCCGCCCTCCGAGTCTGATCCGAGAATCCCCGAGGTTAACTCCGCCCTCCGAGTCTGCTCCGAGAATCCCCGAGGTTAACTCCGCCCTCCGAGTCTGCACCGAGAATCCCCGAGGTTAACTCCGCCCTCCGAGTCTGCTCCGAGAATTCCCGAGGTTAACTCCGCCCTCCGAGTCTGCTCCGAGAATCCCCGAGGTTAACTCCGCCCTCCGAGTCTGCTCCGAGAATCCCCGAGGTTAACTCCGCCCTCCGAGTCTGCTCCGAGAATCCCCGAGGTTAACTCCGCCCTCCGAGTCTGCTCCGAGAATCCCCGAGGTTAACTCCGCCCTCCGAGTCTGCTCCGAGAATCCCCGAGGTTAACTCCGCCCTCCGAGTCTGCTCCGAGAATCCCCTAGGTTAGCTCCGCCCTCCGAGTCTGCTCCGAGAATCCCCGAGGTTAACTCCGCCCTCCGAGTCTACTCCGAGAATCCCCGAGGTTAACTCCGCCCTCCGAGTCTGCTCCGAGAATCCCCGAGGTTAACTCCGCCCTCCGAGTCTGCTCCGAGAATCCCCGAGGTTAACTCCGCCCTCCGAGTCTGCTCCGAGAATCCCCGAGGTTAACTCCGCCCTCCGAGTCTGCACCGAGAATCCCCGAGGTTAACTCCGCCCTCCGAGTCTGCTCCGAGAATCCCCGAGGTTAGCTCCGCCCTCCGAGTCTGCTCCGAGAATCCCCGAGGTTAACTCCGCCCTCCGAGTCTGCTCCGAGAATCCCCGAGGTTAACTCCGCCTTCCGAGTCTGCTCCGAGAATCCCCGAGGTTAACTCCGCCCTCCGAGTCTGCTCCGAGAATCCCCGAGGTTAACTCCGCCCTCCGAGTCTGCTCCGAGAATCCCCGAGGTTAACTCCGCCCTCCGAGTCTGCACCGAGAATCCCCGAGGTTAACTCCGCCCTCCGAGTCTGCTCCGAGAATCCCCGAGGTTAGCTCCGCCCTCCGAGTCTGCTCCGAGAATCCCCGAGGTTAACTCCGCCCTCCGAGTCTGCTCCGAGAATCCCCGAGGTTAACTCCGCCCTCCGAGTCTGCTCCGAGAATCCCCGAGGTTAACTCCGCCCTCCGAATCTGCTCCGAGAATCCCCGAGGTTAACTCCGCCATCCGAGTCTGCTCCGAGAATCCCCGAGGTTAACTCCGCCCTCCGAGTCTGCTCCGAGAATCCCCGAGGTTAACTCCGCCGTCCGAGTCTGCTCCGAGAATCCCCGAGGTTAACTCCGCCCTCCGAGTCTGCTCCGAGAATCCCCGAGGTTAACTCCGCCCTCCGAGTCTGCTCCGAGAATCCCCGAGGTTAACTCCGCCCTCCGAGTCTGCTCCGAGAATCCCCGAGGTTAACTCCGCCGTCCGAGTCTGCTCCGAGAATCCCCGAGGTTAACTCCGCCGTCCGAGTCTGCTCCGAGAATCCCCGAGGTTAACTCCGCCCTCCGAGTCTGCTCCGAGAATCCCCGATGTTAACTCCGCCCTCCGAGTCTGCTCCGAGAATCCCCGAGGTTAACTCCGCCCTCCGAGTCTGCTCCGAGAATCCCCGAGGTTAACTCCGCCCTCCGAGTCTGCTCCGAGAATCCCCGAGGTTAACTCCGCCCTCCGAGTCTGCTCCGAGAATCCCCGAGGTTAACTCCGCCCTCCGAGTCTGCTCCGAGAATCCCCGAGGTTAACTCCGCCCGCCGAGTCTGCTCCGAGAATCCCCGAGGTTAACTCCGCCCTCCGAGTCTGCTCCGAGAATCCCCGAGGTAAGTTTTTTATATTTACCATTCTGGAACTCCACCCTCCAAGTCTGCTCCGAGAATCCCCGAGGTAAGTTTTTTATATTCACCATTCTGGAACTCCACCCTCCGAGTCTGCTCCGAGAATCCCCGAGGTAAGTTTTTTATATTCACCGCTCTGGAACTCCACCCTCCGAGTCTGCTCCGAGAATCCCCGAGGTTAACTCCGCCCTCCGAGTCTGCTCCGAGAATCCCCGAGGTTAACTCCGCCGTCCGAGTCTGCTCCGAGAATCCCCGAGGTTAACTCCGCCGTCCGAGTCTGCTCCGAGAATCCCCGAGGTTAACTCCGCCCTCCGAGTCTGCTCCGAGAATCCCCGATGTTAACTCCGCCCTCCGAGTCTGCTCCGAGAATCCCCGAGGTTAACTCCGCCCTCCGAGTCTGCTCCGAGAATCCCCGAGGTTAACTCCGCCCTCCGAGTCTGCTCCGAGAATCCCCGAGGTTAACTCCGCCCTCCGAGTCTGCTCCGAGAATCCCCGAGGTTAACTCCGCCCTCCGAGTCTGCTCCGAGAATCCCCGAGGTTAACTCCGCCCTCCGAGTCTGCTCCGAGAATCCCCGAGGTAAGTTTTTTATATTTACCATTCTGGAACTCCACCCTCCGAGTCTGCTCCGAGAATCCCCGAGGTAAGTTTTTTATATTCACCGCTCTGGAACTCCACCCTCCGAGTCTGCTCCGAGAATCCCCGAGGTAAGTTTTTTATATTCACCATTCTGGAACTCCACCCTCCGAGTCTGCTCCGAGAATCCCCGAGGTAAGTTTTTTATATTCACCATTCTGGAACTCCACCCTCCGAGTCTGCTCCGAGAATCCCCGAGAATCCCCGAGGTAAGTTTTTTATACTGACCGGTCTGGAACTCCACCCTCCGAGTCTGCTCCGAGAATCCCCGAGGTAGGTTTTTTATACTCACCGCTCTGGAACTCCACCCTCCGAGTCTGCTCCGAGAATCCCCGAGGTAAGTTTTTTATATTCACCGCTCTGGAACTCCACCCTCCGAGTCTGCTCCGAGAATCCCCGAGGTAAGTTTTTTATATTCACCGCTCTGGAACTCCGCCCTCCGAGTCTGCTCCGAGAATCCCCGAGAATCCCCGAGGTAAGTTTTTTATACTGACCGGTCTGGAACTCCACCCTCCGAGTCTGCTCCGAGAAACCCCGAGAATCCCCGAGGTAAGTTTTTTATACTGACCGGTCTGGAACTCCACCCTCCGAGTCTGCTCCGAGAATCCCCGAGGTAGGTTTTTTATACTTACTGCTCTGGAACTCCGCCCTCCGAGTCTGCTCCGAGAATCCCCGAGGTAAGTTTTTTATACTTACCGCTCTGGAACTCCGCCCTCCGAGTCTGCTCCGAGAATCCCCGAGGTAAGTTTTTTATATTCACCGCTCTGGAACTCCGCCCTCCGAGTCTGCTCCGAGAATCCCCGAGGTAAGTTTTTTATACTCACCGCTCTGGAACTCCGCCCTCCGAGTCTGCTCCGAGAATCCCCGAGGTAGGTTTTTTATACTTCCCGCTCTGGAACTCCACCCTCCGAGTCTGCTCCGAGAATCCCCGAGGTAAGTTTTTTATACTTCCCGCTCTGGAACTCCACCCTCCGAGTCTGCTCCGAGAGTCCCCGAGGTAGGTTTTTTATACTCACCGCTCTGGAACTCCACCCTCCGAGTCTGCTCCGAGAATCCCCGAGGTAAGTTTTTTATATTCACCGCTCTGGAACTCCACCCTCCGAGTCTGCTCCGAGAATCCCCGAGGTAAGTTTTTTATATTCACCGCTCTGGAACTCCACCCTCCGAGTCTGCTCCGAGAATCCCCGAGGTAAGTTTTTTATACTTTCCTCTCTGGAACTCCGCCCTCCGAGTCTGCTCCGAGAATCCCCGAGGTAAGTTTTTTATATTCACCGCTCTGGAACTCCACCCTCCGAGTCTGCTCCGAGAATCCCCGAGGTAAGATTTTTATATTTACCGCTCTGGAACTCCGCCCTCCGAGTCTGCTCCGAGAATCCCCGAGGTAAGTTTTTTATACTCACCGCTCTGGAACTCCGCCCTCCGAGTCTGCTCCGAGAATCCCCGAGGTAAGTTTTTTATACTTCCCGCTCTGGAACTCCACCCTCCGAGTCTGCTCCGAGAATCCCCGAGGTAAGTTTTTTATATTCACCGCTCTGGAACTCCGCCCTCCGAGTCTGCTCCGAGAATCCACGAGGTAAGTTTTTTATACTTACCGCACTGGAACTCCGCCCTCCGAGTCTGCTCCGAGAATCCACGAGGTAAGTTTTTTATATTTACCGCTCTGGAACTCCGCCCTCCGAGTCTGCTCCGAGAATCCCCGAGGTAAGTTTTTTATATTCACCGCTCTGGAACTCCACCCTCCGAGTCTGCTCCGAGAATCCCCGAGGTAAGATTTTTATATTTACCGCTCTGGAACTCCGCCCTCCGAGTCTGCTCCGAGAATCCCCGAGGTAAGTTTTTTATATTCACCGCTCTGGAACTCCACCCTCCGAGTCTGCTCCGAGAATCCCTGAGGTAAGTTTTTTATACTTACCGCACTGGAACTCCGCCCTCCGAGTCTGCTCCGAGAATCCCCGAGGTATGTTTTTTATATTCACCGCACTGGAACTCCGCCCTCCGAGTCTGCTCCGAGAATCCCCGAGGTAAGTTTTTTATACTCACCGCTCTGGAACTCCGCCCTCCGAGTCTGCTCCGAGAATCCCCGAGGTAAGTTTTTTATACTTACCGCTCTGGAACTCCGCCCTCCGAGTCTGCTCCGAGAATCCCCGAGGTAGGTTTTTATACTTACCGCTCTGGAACTCCGCCCTCCGAGTCTGCTCCGAGAATCCCCGAGGTAAGTTTTTTATATTCACCGCTCTGGAACTCCGCCCTCCGAGTCTGCTCCGAGAATCCCCGAGGTAAGTTTTTTATACTCACCGCTCTGGAACTCCGCCCTCCGAGTCTGCTCCGAGAATCCCCGAGGTAAGTTTTTTATACTTACTGCTCTGGAACTCCACCCTCCGAATCTGCTCCGAGAATCCCCGAGGTAAGTTTTTTATACTTACCGCTCAGGAACTCCGCCCTCCGAATCTGCTCCGAGAATCCCCGAGGTAAGTTTTTTATACTGACCGCTCTGGAACTCCGCCCTCCGAGTCTGCTCCGAGAATCCCCGAGGTAAGTTTTTTATACTCACCGCTCTGGAACTCCACCCTCCGAGTCTGCTCCGAGAATCCCCGAGGTAAGTTTTTTATATTCACCGCTCTGGAACTCCGCCCTCCAAGTCTGCTCCGAGAATCCCCGAGGTAAGTTTTTTATATTCACCGCTCTGGAACTCCACCCTCCGAGTCTGCTCCGAGAATCCCCGAGGTAAGTTTTTTATATTTACCGCTCTGGAACTCCGCCCTCCGAGTCTGCTCCGAGAATTCCCGAGAATCCCCGAGGTAAGTTTATTATACTCACCGCTCTGGAACTCCGCCCTCCGAGTCTGCTCCGAGAATCCCCGAGGTAAGTTTTTTATACTCACCGCTCTGGAACTCCGCCCTCCAAGTCTGCTCCGAGAATTCCCGAGGTAAGTTTTTTATACTTCCCGCTCTGGAACTCCGCCCTCCGAGTCTGCTCCGAGAATCCCCGACGTAAGTTTTTTATACTTCCCGCTCTGGAACTCCACCCTCCGAGTCTGCTCCGAGAATCCCCGAGGTAAGTTTTTTATACTCACCGCTCTGGAACTCCACCCTCCGAGTCTGCTCCGAGAATCCCCGAGGTAAGTTTTTTATACTTCCCGCTCTGGAACTCCACCCTCCGAGTCTGCTCCGAGAATCCCCGAGGTAAGTTTTTTATACTCACCGCTCTGGAACTGCGCCCTCCGAGTCTGCTCCGAGAATCCCCGAGGTAAGTTTTTTATACTTACCGCTCTGGAACTCCGCCCTCCGAGTCTGCTCCGAGAATCCCCGAGGTAAGTTTTTTATATTGACCATTCTGGAACTCCGCCCTCCGAGTCTGCTCCGAGAATCCCCGAGGTAAGTTTTTTATACTTACCCCTCTGGATCTCCGCCCTCCGAGTCTGCTCCGAGAATCCCCGAGGTAAGTTTTTTATACTCACCGCTCTGGAACTCCGCCCTCCGAGTCTGCTCCGAGAATCCCCGAGGTAAGTTTTTTATATTGACCATTCTGGAACTCCGCCCTCCGAGTCTGCTCCGAGAATCCCCGAGGTAAGTTTTTTATATTCACCGCACTGGAACTCCACCCTCCGAGTCTGCTCCGAGAATCCCCGAGGTAAGTTTTTTATATTCACCGCTCTGGAACTCCACCCTCCGAGTCTGCTCCGAGAATCCCCGAGGTAGGTTTTTATACTTACCGCTCTGGAACTCCACCCTCCGAGTCTGCTCCGAGAATCCCCGAGGTAAGTTTTTATATTCACCGCTCTGGAACTCCGCCCTCCGAGTCTGCTCCGAGAATCCCCGAGGTAAGTTTTTTATATTCACCGCTCTGGAACTCCGCCCTCCGAGTCTGCTCCGAGAATCCCCGAGGTAAGTTTTTTATATTCACCGCTCTGGAACTCCACCCTCCGAGTCTGCTCCGAGAATCCCCAAGGTAAGTTTTTTATATTCACCGCTCTGGAACTCCGCCCTCCGAGTCTGCTCCGAGAATCCCCGAGGTAGGTTTTTTATACTTACCGCTCTGGAACTCCGCCCTCCGAGTCTGCTCCGAGAATCCCCGAGGTAAGTTTTTTATACTTACCGCTCTGGAACTCCGCCCTCCGAGGTTGCTCCGAGAATCCCCGAGGTAAGTTTTTTATATTCACCGCTCTGGAATCCACCCTCCGTGTCTGCTCCGAGAATCCCCGAGGTAAGTTTTTTATCCTGACCGCTCTGGAACTCCACCCTCCGAGTCTGCTCCGAGAATCCCCGAGGTAAGTTTTTTATACTCACCGCTCTGGAACTCCGCCCTCCGAGTCTGCTCCGAGAAACCCCGAGGTAAGTTTTTTATACTGACCGCTCTGGAACTCCGCCCTCCGAGTCTGCTCCGAGAATCCCCGAGGTAAGTTTTTTATACTCACCGCTCTGGAACTCCGCCCTCCGAGTCTGCTCCGAGAAACCCCGAGGTAAGTTTTTTATACTGACCGCTCTGGAACTCCGCCCTCCGAGTCTGCTCCGAGAATCCCCGAGATAAGTTTTTTATACTCACCGCTCTGGAACTCCGCCCTCCGAGTCTGCTCCGAGAATCCCCGAGGTAAGTTTTTTATACTTACCCCTCTGGATCTCCTCCCTCCGAGTCTGCTCCGAGAATCCCCGAGGTAAGTTTTTTATATTCACCGCTCTGGATCTCCGCCCTCCGAGTCTGCTCCGAGAATCCCCGAGGTAAGTTTTTTATACTCACCGCTCTGGAACTCCGCCCTCCGAGTCTGCTCCGAGAATCCCCGAGGTAAGTTTTTTATACTTACCCCTCTGGATCTCCTCCCTCCGAGTCTGCTCCGAGAATCCCCGAGGTAAGTTTTTTATATTCACCGCTCTGGATCTCCGCCCTCCGAGTCTGCTCCGAGAATCCCCGAGGTAAGTTTTTTATACTCACCGCTCTGGAACTCCGCCCTCCGAGTCTGCTCCGAGAATCCCCGAGGTAAGTTTTTTATACTGACCATTCTGGAACTCCGCCCTCCGAGTCTGCTCCGAGAATCCCCGAGGTAAGTTTTTTATACTCACCGCTCTGGAACTCCGCCCTCCGAGTCTGCTCCGAGAATCCCTGAGGTAAGTTTTTTTTATTCACCGCTCTGGATCTCCGCCCTCCGAGTCTGCTCCGAGAATCCCCGAGGTAAGTTTTTTATATTCACCGCTCTGGAACTCCGCCCTCCGAGTCTGCTCCGAGAATCCCCGAGGTAAGTTTTTTATACTTACCGCTCTGGAACTCCGCCCTCCGAGTCTGCTCCGAGAATCCCCGAGGTAAGTTTTTTATACTGACCATTCTGGAACTCCGCCCTCCGAGTCTGCTCCGAGAATCCCCGAGGTAAGTTTTTTATACTGACCATTCTGGAACTCCGCCCTCCGAGTCTGCTCCGAGAATCCCCGAGGTAAGTTTTTATCTGCTCACCGCTCTGGAACTCCACCCTCCGAGTCTGCTCCGAGAATCCCCGAGGTAAGTTTTTTATACTCACCGCTCTGGAACCCCGCCCTCCGAGTCTGCTCCGAGAATCCCCGAGGTAAGTATTTTTTACTTACTGCTCTGGAACTCCACCCTCCGAATCTGCTCCGAGAATCCCCGAGGTAAGTTTTTTATACTTACCGCTCTGGAACTCCGCCCTCCGAGTCTGCTCCGAGAATCCCCGAGGTAAGTTTTTTATACTCACCGCTCTGGAACTCCACCCTCCGAGTCTGCTCCGAGAATCCCCGAGGTAAGTTTTTTATACTTACTGCTCTGGAACTCCGCCCTCCGAGTCTGCTCCGAGAATCCCCGAGGTAAGTTTTTTATACTCACCGCTCTGGAACTCCACCCTCCGAGTCTGCTCCGAGAATCCCCGAGGTAAGTTTTTTATACTCACCGCCCTGGAACTCCGCCCTCCGAGTCTGCTCCGAGAATCCCCGAGGTAAGTTTTTTATACTCACCACTCTGGAACTCCGCCCTCCGAGTCTGCTCCGAGAATCCCTGAGGTAAGTTTTTTATACTCACCGCTCTGGAACTCCACCCTCCGAGTCTGCTCCGAGAATCCCCGAGGTAAGTTTTTTATACTCACCGCTCTGGAACTCCGCCCTCCGAGTCTGCTCCGAGAATCCCCGAGGTAAGTTTTTTATACTCACCGCTCTGGAACTCCGCCCTCCGAGTCTGCTCCGAGAATCCCTGAGGTAAGTTTTTTATACTCACCGCTCTGGAACTCCACCCTCCGAGTCTGCTCCGAGAATCCCCGAGGTAAGTTTTTTATATTCACCGCTCTGGATCTCCGCCCTCCGAGTCTGCTCCGAGAATCCCCGAGGTAAGTTTTTTATATTCACCACTCTGGAACTCCGCCCTCCGAGTCTGCTCCGAGAATCCCCGAGGTCAGTTTTTTATATTCACCGCTCTGGAACTCCACCCCCCGAGTCTGCACTCCGCCCTCCGAGTCTGCACTCCGCCCTCCAAGTCTGCTGGGCTAATGTGCTGGGCTCCCCCATCATTGAGGATGGCCATATTTGTGGAGCCACCTCCTCCAATTAGTTTAATTCTCCACCACCATTCACGACTGGATGTGGCAGGACTGCAGAGCTTAGATCTGATCCGTTGGTTATGGGATCGCTTAGCTCTGACTGTCGAATGCTGCTTCCGCTGTTTGGCACACAAGTAGTCCTAGGTTGTAGCTTCACCCGGTTGACACCTCATTCCGAGGTATACCTGATGCTGCTCCTGGCATGCCCTCCTGCACTCTTCATTGAAACAGGGTTCATCCCCCGCCTTGATGGTAATGGTAGAGTGGGGGATGGACCAAGCCTTGAGGTTACAGATTGTTGTTGAGTACAATTCTGTTGCAGCTGATAGCCCACAGCGCCTCATAGATGCCCAGTTCTGAGTTGCTAGATGTGTTCAGAGTCTATCCCATTTAGCACAGTGGTAGTGCCACACAACATGATGGAGGGTATCCTCAATGTGAAGACAGGATTTTGTCTCCACAAGGATTGTGCGGTGGTCACTCCTACCAGATCTGTCATGGACAGATACATCTGTGACAGGCAGATTGGTGAGGATAAGGTCAAGCATGTTTTTCCCTCTTGTTGGTTCCCCCACCACCTGCAGCAGACCCTGTCTAGTCCTTTAGGACTCGGCCAGCTCGGTCAGTAGTGGTGCTACCGAGCCACTCTTGGTGATGGACATTGAAGTCCCCCACCCAGAGTACATTCTGCGCCCTTGCCACCCTCAGTGCTTCCTCCAAGTGCTGTTCAACATGGAAGAGTACTGACTCATCAGCTGAGGGAGAGCGGTAGGTGGTAATCAGCAGGAGGTTTCCTTGCCCATGTTTGACCTGATGTCATGAGACTTCATGGGGTCTGGAGTCGATGTTGAGGTCTCCCAGGGCAACTCCCTCCTGACTGTATACCACTGTGCCACCACCTCTGCTGGGTCTGTACTGTCAGTGGGAGAGGACATACCCACGGATGGTTCTGGCAGTGTCTTGGACATACTCAGGGACTCATCTTACAGACAATGTCAGGCTGTTGCTTGACTGGTTAGTGGGACAGCTCTCCCAACTTCGGCACAAGCCCCCAGATGTTAGTAAGGAGGACTTTGCAGTGTCAGCAGGTTGTTTAATGTGGGAGCAAGTTCAGCCAGGCGGAGGAGGGTGGTGGTGGATGGGGACTGTTTGGGCCTCTTCAAGGAAGAAGCAGAGAGCCCTCAGGTGTCCTGGTGTGGGATGGAGGTGTAGAGAGATTGGACGTCCATAGTGAAGAGGAGGCATTTAGAGCCAGGAAACTGGAAATTGTTGAAAAGACGGAGGACGTCAGAAGACTTACAGATCTAGGTGGGAAGAGACTGGACCAGGGGAGAAAAGATAGAGTCAAGAGCCAGAGGTCTGGAGAACAGCTAATGTGGTCCCACTATTTGAAAGGTTGTGGAGATAAGCCAGGGAACTACAGACCAGTGAGTCTCACGTCAGTGGTAGGGAAACGATTGGAGAAAATTCTGAAGGAGAGAATCTATCTCCACTTGGAGAGGCAAAATTTGATTAGGAATAGTCAGCATGGCTTTGTCAAAGGGAGGTCATGCCTAACAAATTTGATTGAATTTTTTGAGCATGTGACCAGGTGTGTAGATGAGGGTAGTGCAGTTGATGTAGTTTACATGGATTTCAGCAAAGCCTTTGACAAGGTCCCACATGGGAGACTTATCAAGAAAGCAAATGCACATGGGATACAAGGTAACTTGATAAGGTGGATTCAAAATTGGCTTAGCTGTAGGAGACAGAGAGTGATGACAGACGGCTGTTTTAGTGACTGGAAGCCAGTGTCCAGTGGCATACCACAGGGATCTGTGCTGGGTCCCCTATTGTTTGTCATTTATATAAACGACATAGATGACTATGTAGGGGGCTAGGATCAATAAGTTCACGGATGATACAAAGATTGGCCGAGTGGTTAACAGTGAGGTGGAGTGTCTTGGGTTACAGGAAGATATAGACGGGATGGTCAAATGGGCAGAAAAGTGGCAGATGGAATTTAACCCTGAAAAGTGTAAGGTGATACACTTTGGAAGGAGTAATGTGACACGGAAGTATTCAATGAATGGCCTGACACTGGGAAGTTCCGAGGAACAAAGGGACCTTGGCGTGTTTGTCCATAGATCTCTGAAGGCAGAAGGGCAGGTTAATAGGGTGGTGAAAAAGGCATATGGGACACTTGCCTTTATCAATCGAGGCATAGATTACAAAAACAGGGAGGTCATGTTGGAGTTGTACAGAACTTTGGTAAGGCCACAGCTGGAGTACTGTGTGTAATTCTGGTCGCCACATTATAGGAAGGATGTGATTGCATTGGAGGGGGTGCAGAGGCGATTCACCAGGATGTTGCCTGGGATGGAACATTTAAGCTATGAAGAGAGGTTGGATAAGCTTGGGTTATTTTTGCTGGAGCAGAGAAGACTGAGGGGTGACCTGATCGAGGTGTACAAGATTATGAGGGGCATGGACAGGGTGGATAGGGAGAAGCTGTTCCCCTGAGTTGAAGGGTCAGTTACGAGGGGACACAAGTTTAAGGTGAGGGGTGGGAGGTTTAAGGGGGATTTGAGGAAGAACTTTTTTACCCAAAGGGTGGTGACGGTCTGGAATGCACTGCGTGGGAGGGTGGTAGATGCAGGTTGCCTCACATCCTTTAAAAAGTACCTGGATGAGCACTTGGCACGTCATAACATTCTAGGCTATGGGCCAAGTGCCGGCAAATGGGATTAGGTAGACAGGTCAGGTGTCTTTAATGCATCGGTGCAGACTCGATGGGCCGAAGGGCCTCTTCTGCACTGTATTATTCTGTGATTCTGTAATTCTGATTCTGTGAAGATAGGAAGAAGTAAGTTCAGTGGGGCAGGAACAGACTGAAACGATGGGTATACCAGAACAGTCCTGTTTGTGGATTTTGGGAAGGAGGTAGAAGCGAGTTGTCTGGGGTTGTGGGACTATGAGGTTGGAAGCTGTAGAGGGAAGATCCTCACAGGAGATGAGGTCAGTGACAGTTCTGTAGACAGTAGCTTGATGTTCGGTGGTGGGGTCATGGTCTGAGGGAGGTAGGAAGAATTGTCTGAGAATTGGCGCTCAGCCTCTGCAAGGTAGAGGTTGGTACGCCAGACAACAACAGCACCACCCTTGTCTACAGGTTTGATTACTATGTTAGGATTAGACCTGAGAGAACGGAGTGCAGCTAGTTCGGAGGGTGACAGGTTAGAGTGAGTGAGGGGAGCAGAGAAATTGAGACCAAACCCCGCTTACTAACTCCAAACCACTCCCACTAACTCCTAAACCTGCTCCCTAACTCCAAACCCTGCCCACTTACTCCAAACCCCGCCCCCTAACTTCAAACTCTCCCCTAACTTCAAAACCAGCTCCTAAAAACAAACCCCACTCCAAATTTAAAATCCAGGGGACAAAGGCCCCAATACTCACCCCGATACTCACCCTGATACTGACCCCCAATACTCACCCCTGATCCTGATGCCCCGATATTCATCCCCAATACTCATCCCCCAATATTCATACCCCAAACTCATACCTCAATACTCACCCCTGATACTCACACCGATACTCACTCCCAATAGTCACCCGCTGATACTCACCACCCCCCCATACTCACCTCCCGATACTCTCCTCTGACTCATCCCCTGATATTCACACGCAATACTCATCCTCGATATTCACCCTCGATAATCACCCTTGATGCTCACCCCCAATACTCACCCCCAATAATCATCGCTTGGTACTCACCCCCGGTACTCATCCCCAGATACTTGCCACCAATACAGACCCTGATATTCACCCCTGATAATCACCCCCGATACTCACTCCCGATACTCACCCTCGCTACTCACCCTCGATACTGACCCACCAATCCTCATCCCCTGATAATCACCCCCGATACTCATCTTCCGATAATCATCCCCCCGATGTTCATTCCCTGGTGCTCATCCTTGATACTCACCCCGATACTTGCCCCGATACTCACCCTCTGATACTCGCCTTCTGATAGCCATTCCCTCGATACTCATCCTCAAAACTCACCACCCCGATACAAGACCCCGATACTGACCCCGTTGCTCAGAAATGACAGTCACCAATACACACCCCACGATGCTACCTCCCCCAATGCTCATACCCCTGATATTCACCCCAATACTCACCACCCAAGGCCCACCCCGGATACTCACCCCCGATACTAACCACGATACTTTCACCTTAATACACACCCCATACTCATCCCCCAATGATACTCATCCCCCGAAAACCATCCCCGATACTCATACCCTGATCCTCATACCCCATAACTCATACCCCGATACTCACCCCCGATACTCATCCCCCGATACTCATCCCCCGATACTCATACCCCGATACTCATCCCCGATACTCATACCCCGATACTCATCCCCCGATACTCATACCCCGATACTCATCCCCGATACTCATACCCCGATACTCATACCCCGATAGTCATCCCCCAATACACATCCCCTATACTTACCCCCGATACTCATACCCCGATACTCATCCCCCGATACTCATCCCCCGATACTCATCCCCCGATACACATCCACGATACTCACCCCCGATACTTACCCCCGATACTCATCCCCGATACTCATACCCCGATACCCATACCCTGATACTCATCCCGATACTCATACCCCGATACTCATACCCCGATAGTCATCCCCAATACACATCCCCTATACTTACCCCCGATACTCATACCCCGATACTCATACCCTGATACTCAACCCCGATACTCACCGCCGATACTCATACCCTGATACTCATACCCTGATATTCATCCCCGATAGTCATACCCCAATACTCATAGGCCGATACTCATAACCCGATACTCACCCCCGATACTCACACTCGATACTCATACCCTGATACTCATACCATGATATTCACCCCCTATACTCATACACTGATACTCATATCCTGATACACATACCCCGATACTCATCCCCAATACTCATGTCCCGATACTCACCCCCGATACTCATACCACGATACTCATACCCCGATACTCATCCCCCAATACTCATACCTTGATAATCATCCCCGATACTCATACCATGATATTCACCCCCTATACTCATACACAGATACTCATATCCTGATACACATACCCCGATACTCATCCCCAATACTCATGTCCCGATACTCACCCCCGATACTCATACCACGATACTCATACCCCGATACTCACCCCCGATACTCATACCTTGATACTCATCCCCAATACTCATCCCCAATATTCATTCCCGATACTCATACCACGATACTCATACCCCGATACCCATACCCCGATACCCATACCCTGATACTCATCCCGATACTCATACCCCGATACTCATACCCCGATACACATACCCTGATACTCAACCCCGATACTCACCCCCGATACTCATCCCCCGATACTCATCCCCCGATACTCATCCCCCGATACTCATACCCCGATAGACATCCCCGATACTCACCCCCGATACTCACCCCCGATACTCACCCCCGATACTCATCCCCGATACTCATTCCCCGATACCCATACCCTGATACTCATCCCGATACTCATACCCCGATACTCATACCCCGATACTCATACCCCGATAGTCATCCCCCAATACACATCCCCTATACTTACCCCGATACTCATACCCCGATACTCATACCCTGATACTCATACCCTGATATTCATCCCCGATAGTCATACCCCGATACTCATACGCCGATACTCATAACCCGATACTCACCCCCGATACTCATATCCCGGTACTCACCCCCAATACTCATAACCCGATACTCACCCCCGATACTCATACCCCGATACTCATAACCCGATACTCACCCCCGATACTCATAACCCGATACTCACCCCCGATACTCATAACCCGATACTCACACTCGATACTCATACCCTGATACTCATACCATGATATTCACCCCCTATACTCATACACTGATACTCATATCCTGATACACATACCCCGATACTCATCCCCGATACTCATAACACGATACGCATACCCTGATACTCACCCCCGATACTCATACCTTGATAATCACCCCCGATACTCATACCATGATATTCACCCCCTATACTCAAACACTGATACTCATATCCTGATACACATACCCCGATACTCATCCCCAATACTCATGTCCCGATACTCACCCCCGATACTCATACCCAGATACTCATACCCCGATACTCATACCCCGATACTTATAACCCGGTACTCATAACCCGGTACTCACCCCCGATACTCATCCCCCGATACTCATACCCCGATAGACATCCCCGATACTCACCCCCGATACTCACCCCCGATACTCATCCCCGATACTCATTCCCCGATACCCATACCCTGATACTCATCCCGATACTCATACCCCGATACTCATACCCCGATAGTCATCCCCCAATACACATCCCCTATACTTACCCCCGATACTCATACCCCGATACTCATACCTTGATACTCATAATCCGATACTCACCCCCGATACTCATAACCCGGTACTCACCCCCGATACTCATACCCCGATAACCACCCCCGATACTCATAACACGATACGCATACCCTGATACTCACCCCCGATACTCATACCTTGATAATCACCCCCGATACTCATACCCTGATATTCATCCCCGATAGTCATACCCCGATACTCATAATCCGATACTCACCCCCGATACTCATAACCCGGTACTCACCCCCGATACTCATACCCAGATACTCATACCCCGATAACCACCCCCGATACTCATAACACGATACGCATACCCTGATACTCACCCCCGATACTCATACCATGATATTCACCCCCTATACTCATACACTGATACTCATATCCTGATACACATACCCCGATACTCATCCCCAAAACTCATGTCCCGATACTCACCCCCGATACTCATACCCCGATACTCATACCACGATACTCATACCCAGATACTCATACCCCGATACTCATCCCTCGAAACCCATACGCCGATACTCATAACACGGTACTCATAACCCGGTACTCATAACCCGGTACTCACCCCCGATACTCATACCCCGATACTCATACCCCGATACTCATCCCTCGAAACCCATACGCCGATACTCATAACACGGTACTCATACCACGATACTCACCCCCGATACTCATACCCCGATACTCATACCCCGATACTCATACCCTGATACTCACCCCCGATACTCATACCTTGATATTCACCCCCTATACTCATACCCTGATACTCATACCCCGATACTGATCCCGACACTCATACCCTGATATTCATCCCCGATACTCACCCCCGATACTCATACCCTGATACTCATCCCCAACACTCATCCCCGATACTCATATCCCGATACTCATACCCTGAAACTCATACCCCGATACTCATCCACGATACTCATCCCCGATACTCATACCCTGAAACTCATACCCCGATACTCATACCCCGATGCTCATACCCCGATGCTCATACGCTGATAGTCATCCCTGATACTCAGACGACGATACTCATACCCCGATACTCTTACCCCGATACTCATACCCCAATACTCATCCCCGATACTCTACCCCGATACTCTTACCCCGATACTCTTACCCCGATACTCATACCCTGATACTCATACCCCGATACTCATCCCCGACACTCATACCCCGATACTCATACCCCGATACCCATTCGCCGATACCCATACCCCGATACTCATACCCCGATACTCACCCCTGATACTCACCCCCGATACTCATAACCCGATACTCACCCCCGATACTCATAACCCGATACTCATACCCCGATACTCATACCCCGATACTCATACCCAGATACTCATACCCAGATACTCACCCCCGATACTCATACCCCGATACTCACCCCCGATACTCATAACCCGATACTCATACCCCAATACTCATACCCCGATACTCATACCCAGATACTCATACCCCGATACTCACCCCCGATACTCACCCTCGATACTCATACCCCAATACTCATACCCAGATACTCATACCCAGATACTCACCCCCGATACTCACCCCCGATACTCACCCCCGATACTCATACCCCGATACTCATACCCCGATACTCATACCCAGATACTCATACCCAGATACTCACCCCCGATACTCATACCCCGATACTCACCCCCGATACTCACCCCCGATACTCATAACCCGATACTCATACCCCAATACTCATACCCCGATACTCATACCCAGATACTCATACCCCGATACTCACCCCCGATACTCACCCTCGATACTCATACGCCGATTCTCATAACCCGGTACTCACCCCCGATACTCACCCCCGATACTCATACCCAGATACTCATCTCGATACTCATACCCCGATACTCATATCCCGATACTCATCTCGATACTCATACCCCGATACTCATACCCCGATAGTCATCCTCCAATACACATCCCCTATACTTACCCCCGATATACCCCGATACTCATACCCTGATACTCATACCCTGATACTCAACCCCGATACTCACCGCTGATACTCATACCCTGATACTCATACCCTGATATTCATCCCCGATAGTCATACCCCGATACTCATACCCCGATACTCATACGCCGATACTCATAACCCGATACTCACCCCCGATACTCACCCCCGATTCTCATAACCCGGTACTCACCCCCGATACTCATACCCCGAAACTCACCCCCGATACTCATGCCCAGATACTCATACCTCGATAACCACCCCCGATACTCATACCCCGATACTCATACCCCGATACTCATTCCCGATACTCATACCCCGATACTCATACCCCGATACTCATACCCCGATACTCATCCCTCGAAACTCACCCGCGATACTCATACCCAGATACTCATACCCAGATACTCATACGCCGATACTCACACGCCGGTACTCATACCGAGATACTCATACCCAGATACTCATACCCCGATACTCATCCCTCAAAACTTACCGCCGATACTCACACCCGATACTCATACCCAGTTACTCATACGCCGATACTCACCCCCGATACTCACACCCCGATACTCATACCGAGATACTCATACCCAGATACTCATACGCCGATACTCACCCCCGATACTCATACCCAGATACTCATACCTCGATAACCACCCCCGATACTCACCCCCGATAATCATACCCCGATACTCATACCCCGATACTCATACCCCGATACTCATTCCCGATACTCATACCCCGATACTCATACCCCGATACTCATCCCTCGAAACTCACCCGCGATACTCATACCCAGATACTCATACCCAGATACTCATACGCCGATACTCACCCCCGATACTCATACCCCGATACTCACCCGCGATACTCATCCCTCAAAACTTACCGCCGATACTCACCCCCGATACTCATACCCAGTTACTCATACGCCGATACTCACCCCCGATACTCATACCCAGATACTCATACCCCGATAACCACCCCCGATACTCATAACACGATACGCATACCCTGATACTCAACCCCGATACTCATACCTTGATAATCACCCCCGATACTCATACCATGATATTCACCCCCTATACTCATACACTGATACTCATATCCTGATACACATACCCCGATACTCATCCCCAATACTCATGTCCCGATACTCACCCCCGATACTCATAACACGATACTCATACCCAGATACTCATACCCCGATAACCACCCCCGATACTCATAACACGATACGCATACCCTGATACTCAACCCCGATACTCATACCTTGATAATCACCCCCGATACTCATACCATGATATTCACCCCCTATACTCATACACTGATACTCATATCCTGATACACATACCCCGATACTCATCCCCAATACTCATGTCCCGATACTCACCCCCGATACTCATACCCAGATACTCATACCCCGATACTCATACCCAGATACTCATACCCCGATACTCATACCACGATACTCACCCCCGATACTCATACCACGATACTCATACCCAGATACTCATACCCCGATACTCATACGCCGGTACTCACCCCCGATACTCATACCCCGATACTCATAACACGGTACTCATACCACGATACTCACCCCCGATACTCATACCCCGATACTCATACCCAGATACTTATAACCCGGTACTCATAACCCGGTACTCATAACCCGGTACTCATAACCCGGTACTCACCCCCGATACTCATACCCCGATACTCATACCCTGATACTCACCCCCGATACTCATAACTTGATATTCACCCCCTATACTCATACCCTGATACTCATACCCCGATACTGATCCCGACACTCATACCCTGATACTCATCCCCGATACTCACCCCCGATACTCATACCCTGATACTCATCCCCAATACTCATCCCCGATACTCATATCCCGATACTCATACCCTGAAACACATACCCCGATACTCATACCCTGAAACTCATACCCCGATACTCATACCCCGATACTCAACCCCGATACTCATAACCCGATACTCATACATCGATACTCATAACCCGGTACTCACCCCCGATACTCACCCCCGATACTCATACCCCGATACTCACCCCCGGTACTCACCCCCGATACTCATACCCAGATACTCATACGCCGATACTCACCCCCGATACTCATACCCCGAAACTCATACCCCGATACTCATACCCCGAAACTCATACCCCGATACTCATACCCCGATACTCACCCCCGATACTCATACCCAGATACTCATACCCCGAAACTCATACCCCGAAACTCATACCCCGATACTCATACCCCGAAACTCATACCCCGATACTCATACCCCGAAACTCATACCCCGATACTCATACCCCGATACTCACCCCCGATACTCACCCCCGATACTCACCCCCGATACTCATACCCCGATACTCATAACCAGGTACTCATAACCCGGTACTCATAACCCGGTACTCACCCCCGATACTCATACCCTGATACTCACCCCCGATACTCATACCTTGATATTCACCCTCTATACTCATACCCTGATACGCATGTCCCGATACTCACCCCCGATACTCATACCCCGATACTCATACCCCGATACTAATCCCGATACTCATACCCTGATACTCAACCCCGATACTCATCCCCAATACTCATACCCCGATACTCATCCCTGATACTCATCCCCGATACTCATACCCCGATACTCATACCCTGAAACTCATACCCCGATACTCATACCCTGAAACTCATACCCCGATACTCATACCGCGATACTAATCCCGATACTCATACCCTGATACTCATCCCCGATACTCATCCCCGATACTCAACCCCAATACTCATACCCTGAAACTCATACCCCGATACTCATACCCCAATACCCATACCCCGATACCCAAACACTGATAGTCATCCCCAATACTCAGTCCACGATACTCATACACTAATACTCATACACTAATACTCATACCCCGATACTCATACCCCGATACTTATACCCCGATACTCACCCCCGATGCTCATACCCCGATACTTATCGTCGATACTCATCCCCGATACTCATCCCCCGATACTCATCCCCCGATACTCATACCCCAATACTCATCCCCCAATACACATCCCCGATACTCACCCCCGATACTCATACCCCGATACTCATACCCCGATACTCATACCCCGATACTCATAACCCGGTACTCACCCCCGATACCCATACCCCGATACTCATACCTCGAAACTCATACCCCGAAACTCATACCCCGAAACCCACCCGCGATACTCATACCCCGATACTCATACCCCGATACTCATACCCCGATACTCATACCCTGACATTCACCCCCTATACTCATACCCTGATACTCATACCCTGATACCCAACCCCGATACTCACCGCCGATACTCACCCCCGATACTCACCCCCGATACTCATACCCCGATACTCATACCCCAATACTCATACCCCGATACTCATACCCCGATACTCATACCCCGATACTCATACCCCGATACTCATACCCCGATACTCATCCCCCGATACTCATCGCGATACTCATCCCTCAAAACTTACCGCCGATACTCACACCCCGAAACTCATACCCAGATACTCATACCCAGATACTCATACGCCGATACTCACCCCCGATACTCATACCCCGATACTCACCCCCGATACTCAACCCCGATACTCATAACCCGATACTCATACACCGATACTCATAACCCGGTACTCACCCCCGATACTCACCCCCGATACTCATACCCAGATACTCACCCCCGATACTCACCCCCGATACTCATACCCAGATACTCATACCCAGATACTCATACCCCGATACTCATCCCCGATACTCACCCCCGATACTCATACCCAGATACTCATACCCAGATACTCATACCCCGATACTCATCCCCGATACTCACCCCCGATACTCATACCCAGATACTCATACCCAGATACTCATACGCCGGTACTCACCCCCGATACTCATACCCCGAAACTCATACCCCGATACTCACCCCCGATACTCACCCCCGATACTCATACCCCGATACTCATAACCAGGTACTCATAACCCGGTACTCACCCCCGATACTCATACCCCGGTACTCATAACCCGGTACTCATAACCCGGTACTCACCCCCGATACTCATACCCCGATACTCATACCCCGATACTCATACCTTGGTATTCACCCTCTATACTCATACCCTGATACGCATGTCCCGATACTCACCCCCGATACTCATACCCCGATACTCATACCCCGATACTAATCCCGATACTCATACCCTGATACTCAACCCCGATACTCATCCCCAATACTCATACCCCGATACTCATCCCTGATACTCATCCCCGATACTCATACCCCGATACTCATACCCTGAAACTCATACCCCGATACTCATACCCTGAAACTCATACCCCGATACTCATACCACGATACTAATCCCGATACTCATACCCTGAAACTCATACCCCGATACTCATACCCCGATACCCATACCCCGATACCCAAACACTGATAGTCATCCCCAATACTCAGACCACGATACTCATACACTAATACTCATACCCCGATACTCATACCCCGATACTTATACCCCGATACTCATACCCCGATACTCATACCCTGAAACTCATACCCCGATACTCATACCGCGATACTAATCCCGATACTCATACCCTGATACTCACACCCCGATACTCATACCCCGATACTCATACCCCGATACTCACCCCCGATACTCACCCCCGATACTCACCCCCGATACTCATACCCAGATACTCATACCCCGATACTCATACCCCGATACTCACCCCCGATACTCATACCCAGATACTCATACCCCGATATCCACCCCCGATACTCACACCCCGATACTCATACCCCGATACTCATACCCCGATACTCACCCCCGATACTCACCCCCGATACTCACCCCCGATACTCATACCCAGATACTCATACCCCGATACTCATACCCCCGAAACTCACCCCCGATACTCATACCCAGATACTCATACCCCGATATCCACCCCCGATACTCATAACACGATACGCATACCCTGATACTCACCCCCGATACTCATACCTTGATAATCATCCCCGATACTCATACCATGATATTCACCCCCTATACTCAAACACTGATACTCATATCCTGATACACATACCCCGATACTCATCCCCAATACTCATGTCCCGATACTCACCCCCGATACTCATACCCCGATACTCATAACCCGGTACTCACCCCCGATACCCATACCCCGATACTCATACCTCGAAACTCATACCCCGAAACTCATACCCCGAAACCCACCCGCGATACTCATACCCCGATACTCATACCCCGATACTCATACCCCGATACTCATACCCTGATATTCACCCCCTATACTCATACCCTGATACTCATACCCTGATATCCAACCCCGATACTCACCGCCGATACTCACCCCCGATACTCACCCCCGATACTCATACCCCGATACTCATACCCCAATACTCATACCCCGATACTCATACCCCGATACTCATACCCCGATACTCATCCCCCGATACTCATAACCCGGTAATCACCCCCGATACTCATACGCCGATACTCATACCCCGATACTCATCCCTCGAAACTTACCCGCGATACTCATACCCAGATACTCATACCCCGATACTCATACGCCGAAACTCATAACCCGGTATTCACCCCCGATACTCATAACCTGGTACTCATCCCCCGATACTCATAACCCGGTACTCATCCCCCGATACTCATAACCCGGTACTCATCCCCTGACACTCATAACCCGGTACTCATCCCGCGATACTCATACCCAGATACTCATACCCCAATACTCATACCCCGATACTCATACCCCGATACTCATCCCCCGATACTCTTACCCCGATACTCATACCCCAATACTCATACCCCGATACTCATACCCCGATACTCATCCCCCGATACTCATCCCCCGATACTCATAACCCGGTACTCACCCCCGATACTCATACCCCGATACTCATACCCCGATACTCATCCCGACACTCATACCCCGATACTCATACCCCGATACTCATACCCTGATAATCATCCCGACACTCATACCCCGATACTCATACCCCGATACTCTTACCCCGATACTCACCGCCGATACTCATACCCTGATACTCATCCCCGATACTCATACCCCGATACTCATACCCCGATACTCATCCCGACACTCATACCCCGATACTCATACCCCGATACTCTTACCCCGATACTCATACCCCAATACTCATACCCCGATACTCATACCCCGATACTCATCCCCCGATACTCATCCCCCGATACTCATAACCCGGTACTCACCCCCGATACTCATACCCCGATACTCATCCCGACACTCATACCCCGATACTCATACCCTGATAATCATCCCCAATACTCATACCATGATATTCACCCCCTATACTCATACCCTGATACTCATACCCTGATACCCAACCCCGATACTCACCGCCGATACTCATCCCCGATACTCATACCCCGATACCCATACCCTGATACTCATCCCGATACTCATACCCCGATACTCATACCCCGATAGTCATCCCCCAATACACATCCCCTATACTTACCCCCGATACTCATACCCCGATACTCATACCCTGATACTCATACCCTGATACTCAACCCCGATACTCACCGCCGATACTCATACCCTGATACTCATCCCCGATACTCACCCCCGATACTCATACCCCGATACTCATACCCCGATACTCATACCCCGATACTAATCCCGATACTCATACCCTGATACTCATCCCCGATACTCATCCCCGATACTCATACCCCGATACTCATACCCCGATACTCATCCCCATCCTCATACCTCGATACTCATACCCTGAAACTCATACCCTGAAACTCATACCCTGAAACTCATACCCCGATACTCATACCCTGAAACTTATACCCCGATACTCATACCGCGATACTAATCCCAATACTCATACCCTGATACTCATCCCCGATACTCATCCCCGATACTCAACCCCGATACTCATACCCTGAAACTCATACCCCGATACTCATACCCCGATACTCTTACCCCGATACTCTTACCCCGATACTCATACCCTGATACTCATATCCCGATACTCATCCCCGACACTCATACCCCGATACTCATACACAGAAACTAATCCCCGATACTCATACACTAATACTCATCCCCGATACTCACCCCCGATACTCATACCCCGACACTCATACCCCGACACTCATACCCCGATACTCATA
Source organism: Heterodontus francisci (assembly GCF_036365525.1). NCBI lineage: Eukaryota > Metazoa > Chordata > Chondrichthyes > Heterodontiformes > Heterodontidae > Heterodontus > Heterodontus francisci. The sequence continues at coordinate 1,283,751 of NC_090377.1, forward strand.
CCCCGATACTCATACCCTGATAATCATCCCCGATATTCATACCCTGATATTCACCCCCTATACTCATACCCTGATACTCATACCCTGATACCCAACCCCGATACTCACCGCCGATACTCACCCCCGATACTCATCCCCGATACTCATACCCCGATACTCATACCCCAATAGTCATCCCCCAATACACATCCCCTATACTTACCCCCGATACCCATACCCCGAGACTCATACCCTGATACTCAACCCCGATACTCACCGCCGATACTCATACCCTGATACTCATACCCTGATATTCATCCCCGATAGTCATACCCCGATACTCATACCCCGATACTCATAACCCGATACTCACCCCCGATTCTCATAACCCGGTACTCACCCCCGATACTCATACCCCGAAACTCACCCACGATACTCATACCCAGATACTCATACCCCGATATCCACCCCCGATACTCATAACACGATATACATACCTTGATAATCATCCCCGATACTCATACCATGATATTCACCCCTATACTCAAACACTGATACTCATATCCTGATACACATACCCCGATACTCATCCCCAATACGCATGTCCCGATACTCACCCCCGATACTCATAACACGATACTCATACCCCGATACTCATACCCCGATACTCATCCGCCGATACTCATCCCTCGAAAGCCAACCGCAATACTCATACCCAGATACTCATCCCCCGATACTCATCCCCCGATACTCATCCCTCGAAACTCACCCGCGATACTCATACGCCGATACTCATAACCCGGTACTCATCCCTCGAAACTCACCCGCGATACTCATACCCAGATACTCATCCCCCGATACTCATCCCCCGATACTCATCCCTCGAAACTCACCCGCGATACTCATACGCCGATACTCATAACCCGGTACTCTTACCCCGATACTCATCCCCGATACTCATCCCTGATACTCAACCCCGATACTCATACCCTGAAACTCATACCCCGATACTCATACCCCGATACTCATCCCCGATACTTATACCCCGATACTCTTACCCCGATACTCTTACCCCGATACTCTTACCCCGATACTCATCCCTGATACTCAACCCCGATACTCATACCCCGATACTCATACCCCGATACTCTTACCCCGATACTCATCCCCGATACTCATACCCCGATACTCATACCCCGATATTCGTACCCCGATACTCACCCCCCGATACTCATCCCCAAAAGTCACCCCCCGATATTCATAACCCGATACTCACACCCCGATTCTCACACCCGATACTCACACCCGATTCTCACACCCGATACTCACACCCCGATTCTCACACCCGATACTCATACCCCGATACTCATACCCCGATACTCACACCCGATTCTCACACCCCGATTCTCACACCCCGATACTCATACCCTGATACTCATCCCCGATACTCATACCCCGAAACTGATACTCACACCCGATACTCATCCCCGATACTCATACCCCGATACTCACACCCGATACTCATCCCCGATACTCACACCCCGATTCTCACACCCCGGTACTCATACCCCGATACTCACACCCGATACTCACACCCTGATACTCACCCCCGATGCTCACACCCCGATACTCATACCCCGATACTCGTACCCCGATACTCGTACCCCAATACCCGTTCCCCGATACTCGTACCCCGATACTCATAACCCGATACTCATAATCCGATACTCATCCCCGATACTCATACCCCGATACTCATACCTTGATAAAAATACCTTGATACTCACATCCTGATACTCACACCCCGATACTCACACCCCGATACTCATAACCCGATACTCACCCCGATGCTCACTCCAAATACTCATACCCCAATACCGATACCCTGAAACCCATCCCCGATATTCATAACTTGATACTCATTCCCCGATACTCACCCCCAATACTCATACCCCGATACTCATAACCCGTTACTCATCCCCGATACTCACACCCGATACTCATCCCCGATACTCATCCCCGATGCTCATACCCTGATACTCATACCCCGATACTCACACCCGATACTCATACCCTGATACTAATACCCTGATACTCACACACAATACTCATCCCCGATACTCATCCCCGATACTCACCCCCAATACTCATACCCCGATACTCACACCCGATACTCATACCCTGATACTAATACCCTGATACTCACACCCAATACTCATCCCCGATACTCATCCCCGATACTCATACCCCGATACTGATACTCACACCCAATACTCATCCCCGATGCTCATCCCCGATACTCATTCCCGATACTCATCCCCGATGTTCATACCCTGATACTCATACCCTGATACTCACACCCGATACTCATACCCTGATACTAATACCCTGATACTCACACACAATACTCATCCCCGATACTCATCCCCAATACTAATACCCCGATACTGATACTCACACCCAATACTCATCCCCGATACTCATCCCCGATGCTCATACCCTGATTCTGATACCCCGATGCTCATACCCTGATACTCACACCCCGATACTCACACCCGATACTCATCCCCGATACTCACACCCCAATACTCATACCCCGATACTCGTACCCCGATACTCGTAACCCGATACTCGTACCCCGATACTCGTACCCCGATACTCATAATCCGATACTCATCCCCGATACTCATACCCCGATACTCATCCCCGATGCTCATACCCTGATTCTGATACCCGATACTCATACCCCAATACCCATCCCCGATACTCACCCGCGATACTCACCCCCGATATTCATACCCCGATATTCATAACCCGATACTCATCCCGATACTCATACCCCGATACTCATTCCCGATACTGATACCCCGATACTCACCCCGATACTCATACCCCGATACCGATACCCCGAAACTCACCCCCGATACTCTTAACCCGATACTCATACCACGATACTCATAACCCGTTGCTCATCCCCGATACTCATACCCCGATACTCATACCCCGATACTCATTCCCAATACTGATACCCCGATACTCACCCCGATACTCATACCCCGATACCGATACCCCGAAACTCACACCCGATACTCTTAACCCGATACTCATACCCCGATACTCACACCCCGATACTCACACCCGATACTCATACCCTGATACTAATACCCTGATACTCACGCCCGATACTCATCCCCGATACTCATTCCCGATACTCATACCCCGATACTCATCCCCAATACTCATCCCCGATACTCACACCCGATACTCACCCCCGATGCTCACACCCCGATACTCGTACCCCGATACTAATACCCTGATACTCACACCCAATACTCATCCCCGATACTCATCCCCGATACTCATACCCCGATACTGATACTCACACCCAATACTCATCCCCGATGCTCATCCCCGATACTCATTCCCGATACTCATCCCCGATGTTCATACCCTGATACTCATACCCTGATACTCACACCCGATACTCATACCCTGATACTAATACCCTGATACTCACACACAATACTCATCCCCGATACTCATCCCCAATACTAATACCCCGATACTGATACTCACACCCAATACTCATCCCCGATACTCATCCCCGATGCTCATACCCTGATACTAACACCCTGATACTCACACACAATACTCATCCCCGATACTCATCCCCAATACTAATACCCCGATACTGATACTCACACCCAATACTCATCCCCGATACTCATCCCCGATGCTCATACCCTGATACTCATACCCCGATACTCACACCCGATACTCATCCCCGATACTCACACCCCGATACTCGTACCCCGATACTCGTACCCCGATACTCGTAACCCGATACTCATCCCCGATACTCATACCCCGATACTCACACCCCGATACTCACACCCCGATACTCGTACCCCGATACTCGTACCCCGATACTCATAATCCGATACTCATCCCCGATACTCATACCCCGATACTCATACCCCGATACTCATACCCCGATACTGATACTCACACCCGATACTCATCCCCGATGCTCATACCCTGATTCTGATACCCGATACTCATACCCCAATACCCATCCCCGATACTCACCCGCGTTACTCACCCCCGATACTCATACCCCGATATTCATAACCCGATACTCATCCCGATACTCATACCCCGATACTCATTCCCGATACTGATACCCCGATACTCACCCCGATACTCATACCCCAATACCGATCTCCCGAAACTCACCCCCGATACTCTTAACCCGATACTCATACCCTGATACTCATAACCCGTTACTCATCCCCGATACTCATACCCCGATACTCATACCCCGATACTCATACCCCGATACCGATACCCCGAAACCCACCCCCGATACTCTTAACCCGATACTCATACCCCGATACTCACACCCCGATACTCATAACCCGATGCTCATCCCCGATACTCACCCCGATACTCATACCCCGATACCGATACCCCGAAACTCACCCCCGATACTCTTAACCCGATACTCATACCCCGATACTCACACCCCGATACTCACGCCCGATACTCATCCCCGATACTCATTCCCGATACTCATACCCCGATACTCATCCCCAATACTCATCCCCGATACTCACACCCGATACTCACCCCCGATGCTCACACCCCGATGCTCATACCCCGATACTCGTACCCCGATACTCGTACCCCAAAACTCGTTCCCCGATACTCGTTCCCCGATACTCGTTCCCCGATACTCGTACCCCGATACTCATAACCTGATACTCATAATCCGATACTCATCCCCGATACTCATACCCCGATACTCATACCTTGATAAAAATACCTTGATACTCATACCCTGATACTCATACCCTGATACTCACATCCTGATACTCACACCCCGATACTCACACCCCGATACTCACACCCCGATACTCACACCCCGATACTCATACCCCGATACTCGTACCCCGATACTCGTACCCCAAAACTCGTTCCCCGATACTCGTTCCCCGATACTCGTTCCCCGATACTCATACCCCAATACTCATAACCCGATACTCACCCCGATGCTCACTCCAAATACTCATACCCCAATACCGATACCCCGAAACTCACCCCCGATATTCATAACTCGATACTCATACCCCGATACTCACCCCCAATACTCATACCCCGATACTCATAACCCTTTACTCATCCCCGATACTCACACCCGATACTCATCCCTGATACTCATACCCTGATACTCATACCCCGATACTCATACCCTGATACTGATACTCACCCCCGATACACACCCCTGATACCCATACCCCGATACCCCTACCCCGATACTCATACCCCGATACTCATACCCCGATACTCATACCCCGATACTCATAACCCGATACTCATAACCCGATACTCATACCCCGATACTCATACCCCGATACTCACCCCCCGATACTCACCCCCCGATACTCATCCCCAATACTCACCCCCCGATATTCATAACCCGATACTCATACCCCGATACTCACCCCCCGATACTCATAACCCGATACTCATACCCGGATACTGCTACTCACACCCGATACTCATCCCCGATGCTCATACCCTGATACTCATCCCCGATACTCATCCCCGATACTCATCCCCGATACTCACCCCCAATACTCATCCCCGATACTCATCCCCGATACTCACCCCCAATACTCATACCCCGATACTCATAGCCCGATACTCATACCCCGATACTCATACCCCGATACTCATCCCCGATGCTCATACCCTGATACTCATCCCCGATACTCATCCCCGATACTCATCCCCGATGCTCATACCCTGATACTCATCCCCGATACTCATCCCCGATACTCATCCCCGATACTCATCCCCGATACTCATCCCCGATGCTCATACCCTGATACTCATCCCCGATACTCACCCCCAATACTCACACCCGATACTCATCCCCGATACTCACCCCCAATACTCACACCCGATACTCATCCCCGATACTCATACCCCGATACTCATCCCCGATGCTCATACCCTGATACTCATCCCCGATACTCATCCCCGATACTCATACCCCGATACTCATACCCCGATACTCATCCCCGATGCTCATACCCTGATACTCATCCCCGATACTCATCCCCGATACTCATCCCCGATACTCACCCCCAATACTCATCCCCGATACTCATCCCCGATACTCACCCCCAATACTCACACCCGATACTCATCCCCGATACTCACCCCCAATACTCATACCCCGATACTCATAGCCCGATACTCATACCCTGATACTAATACCCTGATACTCACACCCAATACTCATCCCCGATACTCATCCCGATACTCATACCCCGATACTGATACTCACACCCAATACTCATCCCCGATGCTCATCCCCGATACTCATTCCCGATACTCATCCGCGATGTTCATACCCTGATACTCATACCCTGATACTAATACCCTGATACTCACACACAATACTCATCCCCGATACTCATCCCCAATACTAATACCCCGATACTGATACTCACACCCAATACTCATCCCCGATACTCATCCCCGATGCTCATACCCTGATTCTGATACCCCGATGCTCATACCCTGATACTCATACCCCGATACTCACACCCGATGCTCATCCCCGATACTCACACCCTGATACTCATACCCCGATACTCGTACCCCGATACTCGTAACCCGATACCCGTACCCCGATACTCGTACCCCGATACTCATAATCCGATACTCATCCCCGATACTCATACCCCGATACTCATACCCCGATACTGATACTCACACCCGATACTCATCCCCGATGCTCATACCCTGATTCTGATACCCGATACTCATACCCCAATACCCATCCCCGATACTCACCCGCGATACTCACCCCCGATACTCATACCCCGATATTCATAACCCGATACTCATCCCGATACTCATACCCCGATACTCATACCCCGATACTCATTCCCGATACTGATACCCCGATACTCACCCCGATATTCATACCCCGATACCGATACCCCGAAACTCACCCCCGATACTCTTTACCCGATACTCATACCCCGATACTCATAACCCGTTGCTCATCCCCGATACTCATACCCCGATACTCATACCCCGATACTCATTCCCGATACTGATACCCCGATACTCACCCCGATACTCATACCCCGATACCGATACCCCGAAACTCACCCCCTTTACTCTTAACCCGATACTCATACCCCGATACTCACACCCCGATACTCACACCCGATACTCATCCCCGATACTCATTCCCGATACTCACCCCCGATGCTCACACCCCGATACTCGTACCCCGATACTCGTACCCCGATACTCGTACCCCAATACTCGTACCCCAATACTCGTTCCCCGATACTCGTTCCCCGATACTCGTACCCCGATACTCATAACCCGATACTCATAATCCGATACTCATCCCCGATACTCATACCCCGATACTCATACCTTGATACTCATACCCTGATACTCATACCCTGATACTCACATCCTGATACTCACACCCCGATACTCACACCCCGATACTCACACCCCGATACTCATAACCCGATACTCACCCCGATGCTCACTCCAAATACTCATACCCCAATACCGATACCCCGAAACTCACCCCCGATATTCATAACTCGATACTCATACCCCGATACTCACCCCCAATACTCATACCCCGATACTCATAACCCGTTACTCATCCCCGATACTCACACCCGATACTCATCCCTGATACTCATACCCTGATACTCATACCCCGATACTCATACCCTGATACTGATACTCACCCCCGATACACACCCCTGATACCCATACCCCGATACCCCTACCCCGATACTCATACCCCGATATTCATACCCCGATTCTCACACCCGATTCTTACACCCGATACTCACACCCCGATTCTCATACCCCGATTCTCACACCCGATACTCATACCCCGATACTCATACCTTGATACTCACACCCCGATACTCACACCCCGATACTCATACCCCGATATTCATAACCCGATACTCACACCCCGATTCTCACACCCGATACTCACCCCCGATACTCATAGCCCGATACTCACACCCCGATTCTCACACCCGATTCTTACACCCGATACTCACACCCCGATACTCACACCCCGATACTCATACCCCGATATTCATAACCCGATACTCACACCCCGATTCTCACACCCGATACTCACCCCCGATACTCATAGCCCGATACTCACACCCCGATTCTCACACCCGATTCTTACACCCGATACTCACACCCCGATTCTCACACCCCGATACTCATACCCCGATATTCATAACCCGATACTCACACCCCGATTCTCACACCCCGATACTCATACCCCGATACTCATAGCCCGATACTCACACCCCGATTCTCACACCCGATACTCATACCCCGATACTCATACCTTGATACTCACACCCCGATACTCATACCTTGATACTCACACCCCGATACTCATACCTTGATACTCACACCCCGATACTCACACCCCGATACTCACACCCCGATACTCATACCCCGATACTCATAGCCCAATACCGATACCCCGATACTCATACCCCGATACTCATACCCCGATACTCATACCCCGATACTCATACCCCGATACTCATAGCCCAATACCGATACCCCGATACTCATACCCCGATACTCATAGCCCGATACTCATACCCCGATACTCATACCCCGATACTCATACCCCGATACTCATACCCTGATACTCATCCCCCGATTCTCATCCCCCGAAACACACCCCGCAATACCCGTCCCCCAATGCTCATCCCCCGATACTCTTCCTCCGATAATCACCCCTGATAATCACCCCCCCCCGATAATCACCCCCAATACCACTCCTCCACTTAGCTTCCAGGAGAGCAGCAGAGAGGAGTCCAGGTGCATCGGAGTTTGAACAAAGTGAACAGTGACATCACAGGAATTCTGCATGGTGATTGGTTGGTGAGTAACTGCTGTTAGGGATCTAAATAGCTGGATTGGTACACTACTGTAAGGGGGTGTGTGTAAAAGGCTTAATAATAAGGAACAAGTGAGTAGCTGGTATTTTGTTTTGAGTAAGGCCTATTTTAACTATTGAACTGTATTGATTTTTAGTAGGATTTATCAATACTAGTGAGGTTTTATTCATACTTCTAAGCTGTTGTAGTATTGTTAAGGTTTTTTTTAGCAGTATCAAAGGGTCAAACTAATAAAGAAAGGAATGGCAGAGTTGCTTCAACCTTGAGAGCGCACCTCCTGTGCTTTGTGGGAGCATCAGGATGCTTCCCATATCCTGAAGAACCATTTGTGCAGGAGGTATCATCAATTGAAGCAGCTTGAGCTCTGGGTTTTGAAACTTGAGTGGCAGCTGGTGACACTGTGGTGCATTCGTGAGGATGAGAGCTACGTGGATAGCATGTTTATAGATGTGGTCACCCCACAGATTAACAGTATGCAGGGAGAGAGGGAATGGATGACTGCCAGGCAATCAAAAAGAGTCAGGCAGGTAGTGCAGGAGACCCCTGAGTGCATCTCACTCTTCAACAGGTATTCAGTTCTGAATACTGAGGAAAGTGATGCTTCACCTGGGGAATGCAGCCAGAGTCAAGTCCATGGCACCACGGGTGGCTCAGTTGCAGAGGGGTGTACAGAAAAGACTGGAAGAGCCATAGTGGCAGATGATTCAATAGTCAGGGGAACAGACAGTCCTTTCTGTAGCCGCAGACATGAATCCAGGATGGTGTGTTGCCTCCCTGGTGCCAGGATCAAGGATGTCACTGAGCGGCTGCAGAGCATCCTGAAGGGGGAGGGTGAACAGCCAGCAGTCATGGTCCACATCAGAAGCAACGACATAGGTAGAAAGAGGGATGGGTACTGCAGTCAGAATTTAGGGAGCTAGGTCAGATATTAGCAAGCAGAACCTCAAAAGTAGTAATCTCCGGATTACTCCCTGTCATAGAGTCATAGAGAGTTATACAGCACAGAAACAGGCCCTTCGGCCCATCGTGTCTGTGCCGGCCATCCAGCACCCAACTATTCTAATCCCATATTCCAGCACTTGGCCCGTAGCCTTGTATGCTATGGCATTTAAAGTGCTCATCTAAATACTTCTTAAATGTTGTGAGGGTTCCTGCCTCTACCACCCCTTCACACAGTGCGTTCCAGATTCCAAACAACCTCCTGGTGAAAAAGTTTTTCCTCAAATCCCCTCTAAACCTCCTGTACCTTACCCTAAATCTATGCCCCCTGGTTATTGACCCCTCTGCTAAGGGAAAAAGTTTCTTCCTATCTAACCTATCAATGCCACTCACAATTTTGCATACCTCAATCATGTTCCCCCTCAGCCTTCTCTGCTCTAAGGAAAACAAGCCGAGGCCTTTCAGTCTCTCTTCATAGCTGAAATGCTCCAGCCCAGGCAACATCCTGGTGAATCTCCTCTGCACCCTCTCCAGTGCAATCACATCCTTCCTATAGTGTGGTGCCCAGAACTGTACACAGTACTCCAGCTGTGGCCTAACCAGCGTTCTATACAGCTCCATCATCACCTCCCTGCTCTTATATTCTATGCCTCGGCGAATAAAGGCAAGTATCCCATATTCCTTCTGAACCACCTTATCTACCTGTGCTGCTGCCTTCAGTGATCTATGGACAAGTACACCAAGGTCCCTCTGACTTTCTGTACTTCCTAGGGTCCTACCATCCATTGTATATTCCCTTGCCTTGTTAGTCCTCCCAAAATGCATCACCACACACTTCTCAGGATTAAATTCCATTTGCCACTGCTCTGCCCATCTTACCAGTCCATCTATATCTCCCTGTAATCGAAGACTTTCCTCCTCACTATTTACAACACCACCAATTTTCATGTCATCTGTGAACTTACTGATCATACCTCCTATATTCACGTCTAAATCATTAATGTACACAACAAACAGCAAGGGTCCCTTGTTCCACAGGGATCCGTGCTGGGACCACTGTTGTTTGTGATATACATTAATGATTTGGAGGAAAGTATAGGTGGTCTGATTAGCAAGTTTGCAGACGACACTAAGATTGGTGGAGTAGCAGATAGTGAAGGGGACTGTCAGAGAATACAGCAGAATATAGATAGATTAGAGAGTTGGGCAGAGAAATGGCAGATGGAGTTCAATCAGGGCAAATGCGAGGTGATGCATTTTGGAAGATCCAATTCAAGAGTGAACTATACAATAAATGGAAAAGTCCTGGGGAAAATTGATGTACAGAGAGATTTGGGTGTTCAGGTCCACTGTTCCCTGAAGGTGGCAACGCAGGTAAATAGAGTGGTCAAGAAGGCATACGGCATGCTTTCCTTCATCGGACGGGGCATTGAGTACAAGAGTTGGCAGGTCATGTTACAGTTGTATAGGACTTTGGTTCGGCCACATTTGGAATACTGCGTACAGTTCTGGTCGCCACATTATCAAAAGGATGTGGATGCTTTGGAGAGGGTGCAGAGGAGGTTCACCAGGATGTTGCCTGGTATGGAGGGCGCTAGCTATGAAGAGAGGTTGAGTAGATTAGGATTATTTTCATTAGAAAGACGGAGGTTGAGGGGGGACCTGATTGAGGTGTACAAAATCATGAGAGGTATAGACAGGGTGGATAGCAAGAGGCTTTTTCCCAGAGTGGGGGTTTCAATTACTAGAGGACACGAGTTCAAAGTGAAAGGGGAAATGTTTAGGGGGGATATGCGTGGAAAGTTCTTTACGCAGAGGGTGGTGGGCACCTGGAATGCATTGCCAGCGGAGGTGGTAGATGCGGGCACGATGGAGTCTTTTAAGATGTATCTAGACAGATACATGAATGGGCAGGAAGAAAAGAGATACAGAACCTTAGAAAATAGGCGACATGTTTAGAGAGAGGATCTGGATCGGCGCAGGCTTGGAGGGCCGAAGGGCCTGTTCCTGTGCTGTAATTATCTTTGTTCTTTGTTCTTTGTTTGGTCCCAGCACCGATCGCTGTTGGACACCACTGGTCACAGTCTTCCACTCGCAAAAACAACCCTCGACCATCACCCTCTGCCTCCTGCCACTAAGCCAATTTTGGATCCAATTTGCCAAATTTCCCTGGATCCCATGGGCTCTTACCTTTTTTTTTAGAACATTACAGTGCAGTACAGGCCCTTCGGCCCTCGATGTTGCGCCGACCTGTGAAACCATCTGACCTACACTATTCCATTTTCATCCATATGTCTATCCAATGACCACTTAAATGCCCTTAAAGTTGGCGAGTCTACTACTGTTGCAGGCAGGGCGTTCCACGCCCCTACTACTCTCTGAGTAAAGAAACTACCTCTAACATCTGTCCTATATCTATCACCCCTCAACTTAAAGCTATGTCCCCTCGTGTTTGCCATCACCATCCCAGGAAAAAGACTCTGACTATCCACCCTATCTAACCCACTGATTATCTTATATGTCTCTATTAAGTCACCTCTCCTCCTTCTCTCCAACGAAAACAACCTCAAGTCCCTCAGCCTTTCCTCGTAAGACCTTCCCTCCATACCAGGCAACATCCTAGTAAATCTCCTCTGCACCCTTTCCATAGCTTCCACATCCTTCCTATAATGCGGTGATCAGAACTGCACGCAATACTCCAGGTGCGGTCTCACCAGAGTTTTGTACAGCTGCAGCATCACCTCGTGGCTCCGAAACTCGATCCCCCTACTAATAAAAGCTAACACACCATATGCCTTCTTAACAGCCCTATTAACCTGGGTAGCAACTTTCAGGGATTTATGTACCTGGACACCAAGATCTCTCTGTTCATCTACACTACCAAGAATCTTCCCATTAGCCCAGTACTCTGCATTCCTGTTACTCCTTCCAAAGTGAACCACTTCACACTTTTCCGCATTAAACTCCATTTGCCATCTCTCAGCCCAGCTCTGCAGCCTATCTATGTCCCTCTGTACCCTACAACATCCTTCGGCACTATCCACAACTCCACCGACCTTAGTGTCATCCGCAAATTTACTAACCCACCCTTCTACACCCTCTTCCAGGTCATTTATAAAAATGACAAACAGCAGTGGCCCCAAAACAGATCCTTGCGGTACACCACTAGTAACTAAACTCCAGGATGAACATTTGCCATCAACCACCACCCTCTGTCTTCTTTCCGCTAGCCAATTTCTGATCCAAAGCTCTGAATCACCTTCAACCCCATACATCCGTATTTTCTGCAATAGCCTACCGTGGGGAACCTTATCAAACGCCTTACTGAAATCCATATACACCACATCCACTGCTTTACCCTCATCCACCTGTTTGGTCACCTTCTTGAAAAACTCAATAAGGTTTGTGAGGCACGACCTACCCGTCACAAAACCGTGCTGACTATCGCTAATGAACTTATTCTTTTCAAGATGATTATAAATCCTGTCTCTTATAACCTTTTCCAACATTTTACCCACAACCGAAGTAAGGCTCACAGGTCTATAATTACCAGGGCTGTCTCTACTCCCCTTCTTGAACAAGGGGACAACATTTGCTATCCTTCAGTCTTCCGGCACTATTCCTGTCGACAATGACGACATAAATGTCAAGGACAAAGGCTCTGCAATCTCCTCCCTGGCTTCCCAGAGAATCCTAGGATAAATCCCATCTGGCCCAGGGGACTTATCTATTTTCACACTTTCCAAAATTGCTAACACTTCCTCCTTGTGAACCTCAATCCCATCTAGCCTAGTAGTCTGAATCTCAGTATTCTCCTCGACAACATTTTCTTTCTCTACTGTAAATACTGACGAAAAATATTCATTTAACGCTTCCCCTATCTCCTCTGATTCCACACACAACTTCCCACTACTATCCTTGATTGGCCCTAATCTAACTCTAGTCATTCTTTTATTCCTGATATACCTATAGAAAGCCTTCGGGTTTTCCTTGATCCTATCCGCCAATGACTTCTCGTGTCCTCTCCTTGCTCTCCTTAGCTCTCCCTTTAGATCCTTCCTGGCTAGCTTGTAACTCTCAAGCGCCCTAACTGAGCCTTCACGTCTCATCCTCACATAAGCCTTCTTCTTCCTCTTGACAAGCGCTTCAACTTCTTTAGTAAACCACGGCTCCCTTGCTCGACAACTTCCTCCCGGCCTGACAGGTACATACTTATCAAGGACACGCAGTAGCTGCTCCTTGAATAAGCTCCACATTTCGATTGTGCCCATCCCCTGCAGTTTCCTTCCCCATCCTACGCATCCTAAATCTTGCCTAATCGCGTCATAATTTCCTTTCCCCCAGCTATAATTCTTGCCCTGCAGTATATACCTGTCCCTGCCCATCGCTAAGGTAAACCTAACCGAATTGTGATCACTATCACCAAAGTGCTCACCTACATCTAAATCGAACACCTGGCCGGTGTTCATTACCCAGTACCAAATCCAATGTGGCATCGCCCCTGATTGGCCTGTCTACATACTGTGTCAGAAAATCCTCCTGCACACACTGGACAAAAACTGACCCATCTAAAGTACTCGAACTATAGTATTTCCAGTCAATATTTGGAAAGTTAAAGTCCCCCATAACAACTACCCTGTTACTCTCGCTCCTGTCGAGAATCATCTTCGCTATCCTTTCCTCTACATCTCTGGAACTATTCGGAGGTCTATAGAAGACTCCCAACAGGGTGACCTCTCCTCTCCTGTTTCTAACCTCGGCCCATACTACCTCAGTAGAAGAGTCCTCAAACGTCCTTTCTGCCGCTGTAATACTCTCCTTGATTAACAATGCGACACCCCCTCCTCTTTTACCATCTTCTCTGTTCTTACTGAAACATCTAAATCCCGGAATCTGCAACATCCATTCCTGCCCCTGCTCTACCCATGTCTCCGAAATGGCCACAACATCGAGATCCCAGGTACCAACCCATGCTGCAAGCTCACCCACCTTATTCCGGATGCTCCTGGCGTTGAAGTAGACACACTTTAAACCAAGTTCTTGCTTGCCAGTGCCCTCTTGCGTCCCTGTAACCTTATCCCTGACCTCACTACTCTCAACATCCTGTACACTGGAACTACAATTTCGGTTCCCATCCCCCTGCTGAATTAGTTTAAACCCCCCCGAAGAGCACTCGCAAATCTCCCCCCCAGGATATTGGTACCCCTCTGGTTCAGGTGAAGACCATCCTGTTTGTAGAGGTCCCACCTACCCCAGAAAGAGCCCCAATTATCCAGGAAACCAAAACCCTCCCTCCTGCACCATCCCTGCAGCCACGTGTTCAACTCCTCTCTCTCCCTATTCCTCGCTTCGCTATCACGTGGCACGGGCAACAACCCAGAGATAACAACTCTGTTTGTTCTCGCTCTAAGCTTCCACCCTAGCTCCCTGAATTTCTGCCTTAAATCCCCATCTCTCTTCCTACCTATGTCGTTGGTGCCTATGTGGACCACGACTTGGGGCTGCTCCCCCTCCCCCTTAAGGATCCCAAAAACACGATCCGAGACATCACGAACCCTGGCACCTGGGAGGCAACACACCAACCGTGAGTCTCTCTCGCTCCCACAGAACCTCCTATCTGTTCCCCTAACTATGGAGTCCCCAATGACTAATGCTCTGCTCCTCTTCCCCCTTCCCTTCTGAGCAACAGGGACAGACTCTGTGCCAGAGACCTGTACCCCATTGCTTACCCCTGGTAAGTCATCCCCCGCAACAGTATTCAAAACGGTATACCTGTTGTTGAGGGAAATGGCCACAGGGGATCCCTGCACTGCCTGCTGGTTCCCTCTCCTTCCCCTGACGGTAACCCATCTACCTACTTCTTTTACCTGAGGTGTGACTACCTCCCCAGAATTCCTCTCAATAACCCCCTCCGCCTCCCGAATGATCCAAAGTGCACCCAGCTCCAGTTCCAGTTCCCTGACGCGGTTCTCGAGGAGCTGGAGTTGGGTGCACTTCCCGCAGATGCAGTCAGCAGGGACACTCTTGGCGACCCCTACCTCCCACATTCTGCAGGAGGAACATACAACTGCCTTAACTTCCGTTCCCTCTATTCTAAATTCCCAACAAATCTACTGAAAAACCAAAAAAAAAAGTCAAAACTTGTTAGGTTAGCAATCCAACAGACAGAACTTTTTAAATAAAAAGCTTACCTTATCAACACACCAGAGTCCTTTTTTTTTGGTTAGAGGAGGAGGGTGCGTGGGAGACTACACGTGTTGTGTCTCGGGTACAGCCACCACACAAATATATCGTTTTTACTTACCCAGCAGTCCCCTGGTCCTCCGAAAACAAAAGGGAATTAACTTTTAACTTACACTGAAACTGCCCTCCCAGCTGCAAGTTCGCTCCGTACCTCCGCTTCTGTCAAAGCTGCTGCAACCAAAACTAAAACTTCTTAACCAATCTCCCATGTGGGACCTTATCAAAAGCCTTACTGAAATCCATGTATGCTACATCCATTGCTTTACCCTCATCTATACATCTAGTCACCACCTCGAAAAATTCAATCAAGTTAGTTAGACATGATCTCCCCCCGACAAAGCCATGCTGACTATCCCTGATTAATCCCTGCCTCTCCAAGTGGAGATTAATCCTGTCCCTCAGAATTTTTTCCAATATTTTCCCACCCACTGATGTTAGACTCACTGGCCTGTAATTTCCTGGTTTATCCCTACTACTCTTCTTGAATAATGGTACCGCATTCGCTGTCCTCCAGTCCTCTGGTACCTCTCCTGTGGCCAGAGAGGATTTGAAAATTTGTGTCAAAACCCCTGCTATCTCCTCCCTTGCCTCACATAACAGCCTGGGATACATCTCATCTGGGCCTGGGGATTGATCCGCCTTTAAGCCTGCTGAAACAGCTAATACTTCCTCCCTTTCAATGCTAATATGTTCAAGTATATCACAATCCCCTTCTCTGATCTCTACACCTACATCGTCCTTCTCCATAGTGAACACAGATGAAAAGTAATCATTTAAAATCTCACCTATGTCCTCCGGCTCCACACACAGATTGCCACTTTGGTCCCTAATGGGCCTACTGTTTCCCTGGTTATCCTCTTTCCCTTAATATACTTATAAAACACCTTAGGATTTTCCTTTATCTGCCCTCCAGTGTTTTTTCATGTCCCCTCTTCGCTCTCCTAATTACTTTTTTAAGTACCCCCCTACACTTTCTATACTCCTCTAGTGCCTCCGCTGTTTTCAGTGCTCTGAATCTGCCAAAAGCCTCCTTTTTTCCCCTGATCCAATCCTCTATATTCCTTGACATCCAGGGTTCCCTGGACTTGTTGGTCCTACCCTTCACCTTAACGGGTACATGTTGGCTCTGAACTCTCACTATTTCCTTTTTGAATGACTCCCAATGATCCGACAAGTAGCTGCTCCCAGTCCACTTTGACCAGATCCTGTTTTATCATATTGAAATCAGCCTTCCCCCAATTCAGTATCTTTATTTCTGGTCCATCTTTGTCCTTTTCCATAACTACTTTAAATCTTACAGAGTTATGGTCACTATCCCCGAAATGTTCCCCCAATGACACTTCTACCACTTGTCCGTCTTCATTCCCTAGGATTAGGTCCAGTACTGCCCCTTCTCTTGTCGGACTATCTGCGTACTGGCTCAAAAAGCTTTCCTGGATGCATTTTAAGAATTCCGCCCCCTTTAAGCCTTTTGCACTAAGACTATCCCAGTTGATATTGGGGAAGTTGAAATCCCCTACTATTATTACCCTATTATTTTTACACCTCTCTGAGATTTGCCTACATACCTGCTCCTCTATCTCTCCCTGAATGTTTGGAGGCCTGTAGTACACTCCCAGCCAAGTGATTAACCCCTTTTTGTTTTTAAGTTCTACCCATATGGCCTCATTTGAGGAACCTTCTAAGATATCATCCCTCCTTACTGCAGTAATTGACTCCTTGATCAACAGCGCAATGCCACCTCCTCTTTTACCCCCTCCCCTGTCATGCCTGAAGATTCTATACCCTGGAATATTGAGCTGCCAGTCCTGCCCCTCCCTCAACCATGTCGCTGTGATAGCAATAATATCATAATCCCATGTGCTAATCAACACCCTCAATTCATCTGCCTTACTAGGAAGACTCCTTGCATTAAAATAGATGCAATCCAACCTTGCATTTTTCACTTATGCCTTAACAGGTCTATATTTGTTCTGCCTTCCAGACTGACTCACTTTCCGTTCTATATTACCCTCTACTATACCTCCACTCTGTATCCCATCCCCCTTCCAAATTAGTTTAAACCCCCCCAACAGCACTAGCGAACCTCCCAGCAAGGATGTTGGTCCCATTCCGATTCAGGTGCAACCCGTCCGACTTGTACAGGTCCCACCTTTGCCAGAAACAGACCCAGTGATCCAGGAAACTAAAGCCCTCCCTCCTGCACCATCTCCTCAGCCACGCATTCATCTGCTCTATCCTCCTATTTCTAAACTCACTAGCACGTGGCACTGGGAGTAATCCAGAGATTACAATCTTAGAGGTCCTGCTTTTTAGTCTGCTACCTAACTCCCTAAATTCTTGTTGCAGGACCTCATCCCTTTTTCTACCTATCTTGTTGGTACCGATGTGTATCACGACCTCTGGCTGTTCACCCTCCCCCTTCAGAATGTCCTGCAGCCGCTCCGTGACATCCTTGACCCTAGCACCAGGGAGGCAACATACCATCCTGGAGTCACGCTTGCAGCCACAGAAACGCCTATCTGTTCCCCTTATGATAGAATCCCCTATCACTATAGCTCTTCCACTCCTTTCCCCTCCCTGCTATGCAGCTGAGCCATCCTTGGTGCCATGGAACTGGCTGTTGCTGCTTTCCCCTGGGAGGCCAATTCCCCCCCAACAGTATCCAAAGCGGTATATCTGTTTGAGAGGGGGATGACCACAGGGGACTCCTGCACTACCTGCCTGCGCCTATTACTCCGTCTGGTGGTCACCCATCCCTTTTCTGCCTGTGCAGCCATTACTTGCGGTGTGACCATCTCACTAAACGTGCTATACACAACTTCGTCAGCATCGCGGATGCTCCACAGTGAATCCACCCGCAGCTCCAGCTCCGTAATGCGGGTAGTCAGTAGCTGCAGATGGATACACCTCCTGCACACATGGTCATCAGGGACACTGGAAGCTTCCCTGATTTCCCACATAGGGCAGGAGGAGCAGATCACAGGGCTGAGCTCACCTGTCATGACTTACCTTTAGATTAATTAGTTACTCCCTTTAAAAAATACTAATTACACTAGGGGTCTTGTTTTACTCCAAACACAACCCACTACAATCTAAAGTTCTGAATAAATTACACTAATTCCAAAAAATAAATTAAAAAACACTCTTTAGTACTACTCACCTTATCACGTGAGGTTTTTCCCTTTTTCATGCAATTTAAATGCACTAACAGTTGTTACTTACCCAACTAATCACCTTGCTGAATTTCCGTGATGTCACTGTTAGTTTATTTTCCTCTTTTTGTGTCTCAGCGTGCGCCGAGAGACACAGAGAGTCTACCGCCACTCTGGATCAGCTCCCACGCAGGTCCGCCAGCCGCCACTCCGGATCAGCTCCCACGCAGGTCCGCCAGCTGCCACTCCGGATCAGCTCCCACACAGGTCCGCCAGCCGCCACTCTGAATCAGCTCCCACACAGGTCCACCAGCTTCCGCTCCGGATCAGCTCCCACACAGGTCCGCCAGCCGCCACTCCGGATCAGCTCCCACGCAGGTCCGCCAGCCGCCACTCCGGATCAGCTCCCATGCAGGTCCGCCAGCCGCCACTCCAGATCAGCTCTGCCAGCCGCCACTCCGAGGTAAGTGAATGAGGGCCTCGAGCCATGCTCTTTATTTACAGCCGTCACGCTGGATCAGGTTCCATGCAGGTCTGCCAGCCGCCGCTCCGCTCCCAGTTAAGTCCCAGTGTCACGTGCAAGTGAGTATAGAAATAGAAATAAGACAGATGAATGCGTGGCTGGAAAGATGGTGCAGGAGGGAGGGCTCAGATTCCTGGTACATTAGGACTGGCTCTGGGGGAGATGGGACCTGTACAGGCCGGACGGGTTGCACCTGAACAGAACCAGGACTGAGTTCCTTGCGGGACGTTTTTAATTATTTTACTTAGAGATACAGCACTGAAACAGGCCTTTCGGCCCACCAAGTCTGTGCCGACCATCAACCACACATTTATACTAATCCTACATTAATCCCATATTCCTACCACATCCCCTCAATTCCCCTACCGACAATTTACAATGGCCAATTTACCTATCAACCTGCAAGTCTTTGGCTGTGGGAGGAAACCGGAGCACCCGGCGAAAACCCACGCGGTCACAGGGAGAACTTGCAAACTCCGCACAGGCAGTACCCGGAATTGAACCTGGTTCGCTGGAGCTGTGAGGCTGCGGTGCTAACCACTGTGCCACTGTGCCATTTTGCTAGTCTGTTGGGGAGGGGTTAAACTAGTTTGGCAGAGGGATGGGGGTTGACTCAGCTGGGAGAAAATCAGAAATGAAAATGGAAGGCGGAAAATTAATGGATGAGTCTGGAAGACACAGGAAACGAGGGTTAGAAAATAAAAAAAAGAGTTTGGTAATGCTCAAGGGTATCTATTTCAATGCAAGGAGTATAGCAAATAAAGCAGATGAGCTGAGGGCACAGATAGACACGTGGCAGTGTGATATCATAACTATTACAGAAACATGGCTTAAGGAGGGACAGGAATGGCAGCTCAACGTTCCTAGTTACAGGGTTTTCAGACGCCATAGGGAGGGGGATAAGAAAGGAGGGGGAGTGGCTGTTTTGGTCAAGGAAACTATTACAGCTGTGAGGACGGATGATATAGAACATAGAACATAGCACAGTACAGCACAGTACAGGCCCTTCGGCCCACGATGTTGTGCTGAACCTTTAACCTACTCTAAGATTAAACTAACTACCTACCCTTCATTCTACTATCATCCATGTACCTATCCAAGAGTCGCTTAAATGCCCCTAATGTATCTGCTTCTACTACCACCGCTGGCAGCGCATTCCACGCACCCACCACTCTCTGTGTAGAGAACCTACCTCTGACATCTCCCCGAAACCTTCCTCCAATCACCTTAAAATTATGCCCCCTGGTGATAGCCCTTTCCGCCCTGGGAAAAAGTCTCTGGCTATCCACTCTATCTATGCCTCTCATCATCTTGTACCCCTCTATCAAGTCACCTCTCATCCTTCTTCACTCCAATGAGAAAAGCCCTAGCTCCCTCAATCTTTCTTCGTAGGACATGCCCTCCAGTCCAGGCAGCATCCTGGTAAATCTCCTCTGCACCCTCTCTAAAGCTTCCACATCCTTCCTAGAATGAGGCGACCAGAACTGAACACAATATTCCAAGTGTGGTCAAACCAGGGCTTTATAGAGCTGCAGCATAACCTCGCGGCTCTTAAACTCAATCCCCCTGTTAATGAAAGCCAACACACCATACGCCTTCTTAACAACCCTATCAACTTGGGTGGCAACTTTGAGGGATCTATGGACATGGACCCCAAGATCCCTCTGTTCCTCCACACTACCAAGAATCCTGTCTTTAAGCCTGTAATCCGCATTCAAATTCGACCTTCCAAAATGAATCACTTCTCACTTTTCCAGGTTGAACTCCATCTGCCACTTCTCAGCCCAGCTCTGCATCCTGTCAATGTCCCGTTGCAACCTACAACAGCCTTCCACACTTTCCACAACTCCAGCAACCTTCGTGTCATCGGCAAACTTGCTAACCCAGCCTTCCACTCCCTCATCCAAGTCATTTATAAAAATCACAAAGAGCAGAGGTCCCAGAACAGATCCCTGTGGAACACCACTGGTCACCAAGCTCCATGCTGAATACTTTCCATCTACTACCACCCTCTGTCTTCTATGAGCCAGCCAATTCTGTATCCAGACAGCCAACTTTCCCTGTATCCCATGCCTCCTTACTTTCTGAATGAGCCTACCATGGGGAACCTTATCAAACGCCTTGCTAAAATCCATATACACCACATCCACTGCTCTTCCTTCATCAATGTGTTTTGTCACATCTTCAAAGAATTCAATAAGGCTTGTGAGGCATGACCTGTTGGAAAGTTCATCAAATGAGGCCATATGGATTGAGCTAAGGAACAAAAAAGGGGCAATCACACTGCTGGGAGTGTACTAAAGACCCCCAAACAGTCAGAGGGAGATAGAAGAGCAGATATGTAGGCAAATCTCTGTGAAGTGCAAAAACAATAGGGGAGTAATAGTCGGGGATTTTAACTACCCCATTATTAACTGTGATAGTTTTAGCATGAAAGGAATTGAGGGAGCAGAATTCTTAAGGTGCATTCAGGAGAACCTTTTCGCCCAGTATGTAGCAAGTCCAACAAGAGAGGGCGCAGTTTTAGACTTAGTTTTAGGAAATGAAGATGGGCAGGTGGAAGGAGTGGCAGTGGGAGAGTATTTTGGTGGCAGTGATCATAATTAACATCATGGGACAGGACGTCAGAAATGCTCCATCCATCAATATTGGCGACCACGCTCTGGAAGTGGTTCAAGAGTTCACCTACCTAGGCTCAACTATCACCAGTAACCTGTCTCTCGATGCAGAAATCAACAAGCGCATGGGAAAGGCTTCCACTGCTATGTCCAGACTGGCCAAGAGAGTGTGGGAAAATGGCGCACTGACACGGAACACAAAAGTCCGAGTGTATCAAGCCTGTGTCCTCAGTACCTTGCTCTATGGCAGCGAGGCCTGGACAACGTATGTCAGCCAAGAGCGATGTCGCAACTCATTCCATCTTCGCTGCCTCCGGAGAATCCTTGGCATCAGGTGGCAGGACCGTATCTCCAACACAGAAGTCCTTGAGGCGGCCAACATCCCCAGCATATACACCCTACTGATCCAGTGTCGCTTGAGATGGCTTGGCCATGTGAGCTGCATGGAAGATGCCGGATCCCCAAGGATACATTGTACAGCGAGCTTGTCACTGGTATCAGACCCACCGGCCGTCCATGTCTCCGCTTTAAAGACGTCTGCAAACGCGGCATGAAGTCCTGTGACATTGATCACAAGTCGTGGGAGTCAGTTGCCAGTGATCGCCAGAGCTGGCAGGCAGCCATAAATGTGGGGCTAAAGTGTGGCGAGTCGAAGAGACTTAGCAGTTGGCAGGAAAAAGGACAGAAGCGCAAGGGGAGAGCCAACTGTGTAACAGCCCTGGCAACCAATTTTATCTGCAGCACCTGTGGAAGTGTCTGTCACTCTCGAATTGGCCTTTATAGCCACTCCAGGCGCTGCTTCACAAACCACTGACCACCTCTAGGCGCTTACCAATTGTCTCTCGAGACAAGGAGGCCAAAGAGGAAGAAGATCATAATTCAGTCAGTTTTAACATAATTATGAAAAAGGATAGAGATAGAACAGGAGTTAGAGTTCTCAATTGGGGCAAGGCCAATTTTACTAAACTGAGGAGTGATTTAGCAAAAGTGGACTTCAGCTACTTGAAGGTAAATCAGTGTGAGAGCAGTGGGAGGCATTCAAAGGGGAGATTCAAGGGGTTCAGGGTAAACATGCTTCCACAAAGAAAAAGGGTGAGGTGGCCAAATCTAGAGCCCCATGGATGTCAAGGAGCCTACAGGGTAAAATAAGGCAGAAGAAGAAAGCTTATGTCCGACACTGAGAACTCAATACTACAGAAAGCTGAGAGGTGTATAGAATGTGGTGGGATGAAATCTGTGCCTCTCATTCTCGATCCTTTCACGAGTGGGAACAGTTTCTCTCGATCTACTCTGTCCAGTCCCCTCATGATTTTGAATACCTCTATCAAATCACCTCTCAGCCTTCTCTTCTCCAAAGAAAACAGTCCTAACAGAGCCATAGAGTCATAGAGTGATACAGCACCGAAACAGGCCCTTCGGCCCACCGAGTCCACGACTACCATCAACTACCCATTTATACTCTTCTTTGGCCTCCTTATCTCGAGAGACAATGGGTAAGCGCCTGGAGGTGGTCAGTGGTCTGTGAAGCAGCGCCTGGAGCGGCTATCAAGGCCAATTCTCGAATGACAGGCTCTTCCACAGGTGCTGCAGAAAAATGTGTTTGTTGGGGCTGTTACACAGTTGGCTCTCTCCTTGCGCTTCTGTCTTTTTTTCCTGCCAACTGCTAAGTCTCTTCGACTCGCCATTTATACTAATCCTACATTAATCCCATTTTTCCCTCTCACATCCCCAACTTCCCTCAATTCTACAACCTACCTAGACAAGAGGCAATTTTTTTTTACAATAGCCAATTTACCTATCAACCCGCAAGTCTTTGGCAACTTCTCCAATCTATCTTCATAACTGAAATTCCTCATCCCTGGAATCATTCTTGTGAATCTTTTCTGCCCTCACGTCTTTCCTAAAGTGCGGTGCCCAGAACTGGACACAATACTCCAGCTGAGGCCGAACTAGTGTCTTATACAAATTCAACATAACTTCCTTGCTCTTGTACTCTATCCCCCTATTAATAAAGCCCAGGATACTGTATGCTTTATTAACCACTGTCTCAACCTGTCCTGTCACCTTCAATGACATATGCACATATACATCCAGGTACCTCTGCTCCTGCACCCCCTTTAGAATTGTTCCCTTTATTCTATATTGCCTCCCCATGTTCTTCCTGCCAAAATGAATCACTTCACATTTCTCTGCATTGAACTTCATCTGCCACCTGTCTGCCCATTCCACCAACTTGTCTATGTACTTTTGAAGTTCTACACTATCCTCCTCACAGTTCACAATGCTTCCAAGTTTTGTATCATCCGCAAACTTTGAAATTGTGCCCTGTGCCCCAAGGTCTAGATCATTAATATCAGGAAAAGCAAGGGTCCCAACATGGACCCCTGGGGAACTCCACTACAAACCTTCCTCCAGCCTGAAAAACATCCATTAACCACTACTCTGTTTCCTGTCACTCAGCCAATTTCGTATCCATGTTGCTACTGTCCCTTTTATTCCATGAGCTACAGGTTTGCTCAAGTCTTTTGTGTGGCACTGTATCAAATGCCTTTTGAAAGTCCATGTACACCACATCAACAGCATTGCCCTCATCAACCCTCTCTGTTACCTCCTCAAAAAACTCCTGCAGGTTAGTTAGTTTCCCTTAAGAAATCCATGCTGACTTTCTTTAATTAACCTGCATTTGTCCATGTAACTATTCATTTTGTCCCGAATTGTTCTTTCTAGAAGTTTCCCCACCACCGAAGTGAACTGACCGGCCTGTAGTTGCTGAGCTTATCTTTACACTCTCGATTGAACAAGGGTGTAACATTTGCAATTCTCCAGTCCACTAGCACCATACCGAGTCTAAGGAAGAATGAAAAATTATGGCCAGTGCATCTGCAATTTCCACCCTCACTTCCCTCAGTATCCTTGGATGTATCTCATCTGGTCCTGGTGCTTTATCCACTTTAAGTATAGACAGCCTATCTAATACTTCCTCTTTATTAATTTTAAACCCCTCTAGTGTCTGAATTACCTCCTCTTTACCTGGGTTGCATCTTCTTCCTTGGTAAAGACAGATGCAAAGAATTCATTTAATACCTCAGCTATACCCTCTGCCTCCATGTGTAAATCCCCTTTCTGGTCTCTAATCAGCCCCACTCCTCCTTTTACCCCCCTTTTACTATATAAATGCCAATAGAAAACTTTGGGATTTCCTTTAATGCTCGCTGCCAGTCTCTTTTCACACTCTCTCTTTGCTTCTCTTATTTGCTTTTCCCTCTGGACCTTCTATATTCAGACAGTTCTCAATAGTATTTTCTACCTGGTATTTGTCACAAGCAGACTTTTTCTTCTTTATCTTAATCTCTACCTCTGTTGTCATCCAGGGAGCTCTGGTTCTGTTTGCCCTACCTTTCCCCTTCGAGGGAACATACCTTGACTGTGCCTGAACTATCTCTTCTTTGAAGGTAGCCCAATGTGCAGCTACTGTTTTTCCTGCCAGCCTTTGACTCCAATTTATTTGCCCCAGCTCCATTCTTACCCCATTGAAGTTGACTTTCCCCCAGTTAATTATTCGTACTCTGGATTGTTCTCTGTCCTTTTTCATAGTCAGTCTAAACCTTATGATACAATGATCACTGTTGCCTAAATGATCTCCAACTGATACTTAGAGTCATAGCGTTATACAGCACAGAAACACGCCCCTCGGCCCATCGTGTCTGTGCCGGCCATCAAGCACCTATCTATTCTAATCCCATTTTCCAGCACTTGGCCCATAGCATGCAAGGCTATGACATTTTCCCTGTAGTACAGTTCTAGGTAGTACTCCACCCAGCGGTCCATTTGCTTGCGTTGGTCAGTGATCGTTTCCCCTGATTTAGATTTGTGGGGGTCGATCTTCTTGATGGTTGGCCCAAAAGCTCTCTTAATGCCATCATACATTCCTCTGATATTTCCGGTGTTGGAGACCAGCTGAATACGACTGCATAGGTGTTGCCAGTAATCATCTGCACAGCGCCTGGCTGTTCTTTGGGCAGCACTTCTGGCTACTTTAAGTGCTATGGATGTTAACTCGCTGGGGGCTTTCTTGTAGTTCAGCAGTGCAATGCCCTTAGCGGCTATGACAGGTTCCAGCTCTTCAAAGTAAGATTGAAACCAGTCTGCATTCCGCTTCACACAATTGCCAAGATGGTCATTGTTGAGTCATAGATGGCATCTCTGATGTGGGCCCACTTGGTCTCGATTGAACAAGGGTGCATCCCCTGCAGGAGTGTTTTGAAGGGCTTTTTCAAGTGAATTTAGAAACTTATGTAACAGCTGTGGATAAGAAATTCTGTTATTGTTGATACGCGGGCGGCCCTTCTGCTTGGAGTGATGTAGCTTCTTTGGTTTGAGTCTAACCTTGCTGCACACCAGGGAGTGGTCGGTGTTGCAGTCTGCACTGTGGAAGCTGCGTGTGATTTGGACACTGTTTAAAGAGGCTCGCCTTGTAACGATGAGGTCCAGCTGGTGCCAACGACGTGATCTTGGGTATCTCCATGAAACCCGGTGACAGGGTTTAGTATGAAAGAACGAGTTGGTGATGCAGAGGTTGTGATAGGTACACAACTCAAGCAGTCTCTGTCCATTCTCATTCATCCTTCCAATGCCATAGTAGGGTAGTAGTTGGGTAGATAAAGGGGAACCAGTAGATGTAATATACCTGGATTTCCAAAAGGCATTCGAAAAGGTACCACATAAAAGATTAGGTGCATTTGCTGACAATACAACCACAGGGTGGCGCAATACTAGCACGCACAAATGCAGCCTCTTCCACTGAAACCTCAGTGTCTGTGACGTTCAGGCAGCTGCCAGGATTAAAGATGGCGCTGCTCAATTTATCACAGAAAAACAATTTCAACCCAAAAATCCCCTCAAAGGTTGCCATCGCTGCCTCCATCCCACCCCCAACATTCCCCCGCTCCCTCCTGCCATTGCTTCATTTGTATCATTTCTTGGATGTCTCCTGCTCAACTGTTTGATTTTTATTGACAAAGACAGAACTCTGGTTTGAGACTGCTCCTCGCTTCCCTGCACCCCAACCCCACTCTCCGGCCACTCCAACAGTCCCTGATTAATATCATCACATTGAAACTGTCCCTCACTGAGAATCATAGTGAACGGTGCGAGCTGAAAGATTGCAAAGAGCAAAGAGCGTTAAATTTGGAACATTCTTCATCTCACTCTCTGTTTCCCGGAGTCTAGGAATAATAATGTGTCTGCATCTGATACAATATCAGTGAGAGATGAGACTACACCGTCTGTCTCCCGAGGGATCTTTCAAGTTAAAATGAGACTTCCAGGTCAGCCTGCAACTGATGAAACGGGATCTGTCTCTGTCTCAGCTCCCCCCACTGCCCCATTCCCCCCCGCCCCCCGCACTCCCCAGCTTCCCTCCCACCAATCCCACTCTCCGGCTGCTCGCTTCTTCTTCACCCCAGCCCCTGCTCTCTGGCCATTCACTGCCCGCTTCCCCCCACCCCCTGCTCTCTGGCCATTCACTCCCCGCTTCCCCCCACCCCCTGCTCTCTGGCCATTCACTCCGTGCTTCCCAACACCCCCTGCTCTCTGGCCATTCAATCCGTGCTTCCCCCCACCCCCTGCTCTCTGGCCATTCACTCCGTGCTTCCCCCCACCCCCTACTCTCTGGCCATTCACTCCGTGCTTCCCCCCACCCCCTGATCTCTGGCCATTCACTCCGTGCTTCCCCCCACCCCCTGATCTCTGGCCATTCACTCCGTGCTTCCCCCCACCCCCTGCTCTCTGGCCATTCACTCCGTGCTTCCCCCCACCCCATGCTCTCTGGCCATTCACTCCGTGCTTCCCCCCACCCCCTGTTCTCTGGCCAATCACTCCGTGCTTCCCCCCACCCCATGCTCTCTGGCCATTCACTCCATGCTTCCCCCCACCCCATGCTCTCTGGCCATTCACTCCCCGCTTCCCCCCAGCCCCCGCTCTCTGGCCATTCACTCCGCGCTGCCCCCACCCCCTGCTCTCTGGCCATTCACTCCCCGCTTCCCCCCAGCCCCCGCTCTCTGGCCATTCACTCCCCGCTTCCCCCCAGCCCCCGCTCTCTGGCCATTCACTCCCCGCTTCCCCCCAGCCCCCGCTCTCTGGCCATTCACTCCCCGCTTCCCCCCAGCCCCCGCTCTCTGCCCATTCACTCCCCGCTTCCCCCCAGCCCCCGCTCTCTGGCCATTCACTCCGTGCTTCCCCCCATCCCCTGCTCTCTGGCCATTCACTCCCCGCTTCCTCCCACCCCCTG
The DNA here is from genome assembly GCF_036365525.1 of Heterodontus francisci. Taxonomy (NCBI): domain Eukaryota; kingdom Metazoa; phylum Chordata; class Chondrichthyes; order Heterodontiformes; family Heterodontidae; genus Heterodontus; species Heterodontus francisci. Next base: position 1,312,496 of record NC_090377.1, read on the forward strand.
CTCTCTGGCCATTCACTCCGTGCTTCCCCCCACCCCCCGCTCTCTGGCCATTCACTCCCCACTTCCCCCCACACCCCGCTCTCTGGCCATTCACTCCCCGCTTCCCCCCACCCCCTGCTCTCTGGCCATTCACTCCGTGCTTCCCCCCACCCCCTGCTCTCTGGCCATTCACTCCCCGCTTCCCCCCACCCCCTGCTCTCTGGCCATTCACTCCGTGCTTCCCCCCAGCCCCCGCTCTCTGGCCATTCATTCCCCTCTTCCCCCCACCCCCTGCTCTCTGGCCATTCACTCCCCGCTTCCCCCCACCCCCTGCTCTCTGGCCATTCACTCCCCGCTTCACCCCACCCCCCGCTCTCTGGCCATTCACTCCCCGCTTCCCCCCAGCCCCCGCTCTCTGGCCATTCACTCCGTGCTTCCCCCTAGCCCCTGCACTCTGGCCATTCACTCCGTGCTTCCCCCCAGCCCCCGCTCTCTGGCCATTCACTCCCCGCTTCCCCCCAGCCCCCGCTCTCTGGCCATTCACTCCGTGCTTCCCCCTAGCCCCTGCACTCTGTCCATTCACTATGTGCTTTTCCCCACCCCCCCGCTCTCTGGCCATTTACTCCCCCTTTCCCCCATCCCCTGCTCTTTGGCCATTCGCTCCCCGCTTCTCCCCACCCTCCCCGTTCTCTGACCACTCGCTCCCTGTTTCCCACCCCCCCCCACAACCCTCCAGGCGCTCGCACCTGCATGCTTACTTTCAGCGACTGGTGTACAAGGACACCCAGGTCTCGCTGCACCTCCCCCTTTCCCAATCTATCGCCGTTCAGATAATAATCTGTCTTTCTGTCTTTGCCACCAAAGTGGATACCCTCACATTTATCCACATTATACTGCATCTGCCATGTATTTGCCCACTCACTCAACCTGTCCAAATCACACTGGAGCTTCTCTGCATCCTCCTCACAGCTCACACTCCCACCCAGCTTTGTGTCATCGGCAAACTTGGATATATTACATTTAATTCCCTCATCTATATCATTAATATATATTGTGAATAGCTGGGGTCCGAGCACTGATCCCTGCGGTACCCCACTAGTCACTGCCTGCCACTCGGAAAAAGACCCGTTTATTCCTACTCTGTTTCCTGTCTGCCAACCAGTTCTCTATCCATGTCAGTACCTTACCTCCAATCCCATGTGCTTTAATTTTGCACGCTAATCTCTTATGTGGGACCTTATCGAAAGCCTTCTGAAAGTCCAAATACACCACATCCACTGGTTCTCCCTTATCTATTCTACTAGTTACATTCTCAAAAAATTCCAGTAGATTTGTCAAGCATGATTTCCCTTTCGTAAATCCATGTTGACTTTGTCCGATCCTGTCATTGTTTTCCAAATGCTCTGCTATTACATCTTTTATAATGGACTCCAGCATTTTCCCCACTACTGATGTCAGGCTAACCATCTATAATTCCCTGTTTTCTCTCTACCTCCTTTTTTAAACAGTGGGGATACATTAGCTACCCTCCAATCCGTTGGAACTGTTCCAGAGTCTATAGAATTTTGAAAAATGACCCGCGATACTATTTCTAGGTCCACTTCCTTAAGTACTCTGGGATGCATACCATCAGGCCCTGGGGATTTATCGGCCTTCAATCCCGTCAATTTCCCTAACACCATTTCCCTACTAATACTGATTTCATACAGTTCCTCCTTATCACTGGACCCTGTGTTCCTCAACATTTCTGGGAGGTAATTTGTGTCCTCCTTTGTGAAGACAGAACCAAAGTATGCATTTAATTGGTCTGCCATTTCTTTGTCACCCATTATAAATTCCCCCGTTTCTGACTGTAAGGGACTCACATTTGTCTTCACTAATCTTTTTCTCTTCACATATCTATAGAAGCTTTTACAGTCAGTTTTTATGTTCTTTGCAAGCTTACTCTATTTTCCCCTTCTTAATCAATCCCTTTGTCCTCCTTTGCTAAATTCTAAACTGCCCCCCATCCTCAGGTTTGCTCCTTGTTCTGACCATTTTATATTTTACCTCCTTGGATCTAATACTATCCCTAATTTCTTTTGTAAGCCACGGTTGAGCCACCCTTCCTGTTTTATTTTTGCACCAGACAGGAATGAACAGTTGTTGTAATTCATCCATGCGCTCTTTAAATACTAGCCATTGCCTATCCACTGTCAACCCTTTGAGTAACGTTCCCCAATCTATCATAGCCAACTCGCACCTCATACCTTCATAGTTTCCTTTATTTAGATTCAGGACCCTAGTCTCGGAATCAACTCTCTCACTCTCCATCTTAATGAAGAATTCTATCATGTTATGGTCGCTCTTCCCCAAGGGACCTCGCACAACTGGATTGTTAACAAATCCTTTCTCATTACACAATACCCAGACTAGGATGGCCTATTCTCTAGTTGGTTCCTCAACATATTGGTCCAAAAAACCATCACGTACGCACTCCAGGAATTCCTCCTCTACAGTATTATTGCTAATTTGGTTTGCCCAATCTATATTTAGATCAAAGTCACCTATAATTACAGTTGCACCCCTATTGCATGCGTCTCTAATTTTCTGTTTAATGCCATCCTCTACATCACCACTGCTGTTTGGGGGTCTATATACAACCCCCACCAAGGTTTTCTGCCCCTTGGTGTTTCTTAGCTCCACCCATACAGATTCCACATCAGGATTCTCTGAGCTAATATCCTTCCTCACTATTGTATTGATTTCCTCTTTTACTAACAATGCTACTCCACCTTCTTTCCCTTTTTGTCTGTCCTTCCGAAATATTGAATACCCCTAGGTGTTCAGTTCCCATCCTTGGTCACCCTGCAGCCATGTCTCCATAAACGCAACTATTTGCCTAATTCACCTACCTTATTGCCAATACTCTGCGCATTGAGATACAATGCCTTTAGGCTTGTCTTTTTAACATTCTTAGTCGTCTTAGCATTATTTTGCGCTATGGCCCTATTTGTTTCTTGCCCTTGATTTCTATGCCTTCCACTTTTGCCTTTTTGTTTCCTGTCTTTCATTTCTATCCTTGTTTCCTCCTCCTCAGTCTCCCTGCTCAGGTCCCCATCCCCCTGCCATTCTAGTTTAAATCCTCCCCAACAGCACTAGCGACATCCCAATAGTCACCCCCGATACTCACTCCTTTGGATTCAGGAGGTGAGTTACTCACCGCAGAATTCCCAGCCTCTGACCTGCTCTCGTAGCCACAGTATTTCTATGGCTGGTCCAATTAAATTTTGGTCGATGGTAACCCCGAGGATGTTGGTAGTGGGGGATTCAGCGAAGGTAATGCCATTGAATGTCAAGGGGAGATGGTTAGATTCTCTCTTGTTGGAGATGGTCATTGCCTGGCACTTGTGTGGCGCGAATGTTACTTGCCACTTATCAGCCCAAGCCTGAATATTGTCCAGGTCTTGCTGCATTTCTACACGGACTGCTTCTGTATCTGAGGAGTCACGAATGGTGCTGAACATTGTACAATCATCAGTGAACATCCCCACATCTGACCTTATAATTGAAGGAAGGTCATTGATGAAGTAGCTGAAGATGGTTGGGCCTAGGACACTACCCTGAGGAACTCCTGCAGTGATGCCCTGGAGCTGAGATGATTGACCTCCAACAACCACAACCATATTCCTTTGCGTTAGGTATGACTCTAACCAGCAGAAGTTTTCCCCCTGATTCCCATTGACCTCAGTTTTGTTAGGGCTCCTTGAAGCCATACTCGGTCAAATGCTGCCTTGATGTCACTCTCACCTCACCTCTCGAGTTCAGCTCTTTTGGCCATGTTTGGACCAAGGCTGTAATGAGGTCAGGAGCTGAGTGGCCCTGGCGGCACCCAAACTGAGCGTCACTGAGCAAGTTGTTGAGTTACACTTGGTTGTGAGTGTGTGTCAGACCTGAGATTAACCTGCTTAATAGGCACTGACAACTCCCCCACCCTCGATGATAATCTATCTCCTTAACAGGATTAACTCTGACACCTCGCAGCCTCAATAATCCATTTACACCCAGCGCTCTATGATTTAAAGACCTTACACAAGCAGCACAGGAAGCCGTGCTTCCCCACCCTCTCTCTCTCCCCCTCTTCCCCCACCCTCTCTCTCTCCCCCTCTACCCCCACCCTCTCTCTCTCCCCCTCTTCCCCCACCCTCTCTCTCTCCCCCTCTCCCCCCACCCTCTCTCTCTCCCCCTCTCCCCCCAAACTCTCTCTCTCCCCCTCTCCGCCCACCCTCTCTCTCCCCCACCCTCTCTCTACCTCTCCCCCCCCACCCTCTCTCTCTGCCCCTCTTCCCCCACCCTCTCTCTCTCCCCCTCTCCCCCACCCTCTCTCTCTCCCCAATCCCTCTCTCTCTATCCTTCTCCCCCCGCCCTCTCTCTCTCCCCCTCTCCGCCCACCCTCTCTCTCCCCCACCCTCTCTCTCTACCTCTCCCCCCCCCACCCTCTCTCTCTGCCCCTCTCCCCCCAACCTCTCTCTCTGCCCCTCTTCCCCCACCCTCTCTCTTTCCCCCTCTCCCCCCACCCTCTCTCTCTCCCCCTCTCCCCCACCCTCTCTCTCTCCCCAATCCCTCTCTCTCTATCCTTCTCCCCCCGCCCTCTCTCTCTCCCCCTCTCCGCCCACCCTCTCTCTCCCCCACCCTCTCTCTCTACCTCTCCCCCCCCCACCCTCTCTCTCTGCCCCTCTTCCCCCACCCTCTCTCTCTCCCCCTCTCCCCCACCCTCTCTCTCTCCCCAATCCCTCTCTCTCTATCCTTCTCCCCCCGCCCTCTCTCTCTCCCCCTCTCCGCCCACCCTCTCTCTCCCCCACCCTCTCTCTCTACCTCTCCCCCCCCACCCTCTCTCTCTGCCCCTCTCCCCCCAACCTCTCTCTCTGCCCCTCTTCCCCCACCCTCTCTCTTTCCCCTCTCCCCCCCAAACTCTCTCTCTCCCCCTCTCCGCCCACCCTCTCTCTCCCCCACCCTCTCTCTACCTCTCCCCCCCCACCCTCTCTCTCTGCCCCTCTTCCCCCACCCTCTCTCTCTCCCCCTCTCCCCCACCCTCTCTCTCTCCCCAATCCCTCTCTCTCTATCCTTCTCCCCCCGCCCTCTCTCTCTCCCCCTCTCCGCCCACCCTCTCTCTCCCCCACCCTCTCTCTCTACCTCTCCCCCCCCACCCTCTCTCTCTGCCCCTCTCCCCCCAACCTCTCTCTCTGCCCCTCTTCCCCCACCCTCTCTCTTTCCCCCTCTCCCCCCACCCTCTCTCTCTACCCCTCTCCCCCCACCCTCTCTCTTTCCCCCCTCCCCCCACCCTCTCTCTCTACCCCTCTCCCCCCACCCCCACTCTACCCCTCTCTCCCCACCCTCTCTCTCTACCCCTCTCCCCCCACCCTCTCTCTCTCTCCCCCTCTCCCCCCACCCTCACTCTCTCCCCCTCTCCCCCCACCCTCTCTACCCCTCCCCCCACCCTCTCTCTCTCCCCCCACCCTCTCTACCCCTCCCCCCACCCTCTCTCTCTCACCCTCTCACCCCACCCTCTCTCTCCCCCCCCCACCCTCTCTCTCTACCCCTCTCCCCCCACCCTCTCTCTTTCCCCCTCTCCCCCCACCCTCTCTCTCTCCCCCTCTCCCCCCCACCCTCTCTCTCTACCCCTCCCCCCCACCCTCTCTACCCCTCCCCCCACCCTCTCTCTCTCCCCCTCTTCCCCCACCCTCTCTCTCACCCCCTCTTCCCCCACCCTCTCTCTCCCCCTCTCCCTCTCTCTCTACCTCTCTCCCCCCACCCTTTCTCTCTCTCCCCCCGCCCCCTCTCTCTCCCCCTCTCCCCCCCACCCTCTCTCTCTACCCCTCTCTCTCTACCCCTCTCCTCCCACCCTCTCTCTCCCCTCTCCCCCCACCCTCTCTACCCCTCTCCCCCCCACCCTCTCTCTCTACCCCTCTCCCCCCACCCTCTCTCTCTACCCCTCTCCCCCCACCCTCTCTACCCCTCCCCCCACCCTCTCTCTCTCCCCCTCTCCCCCCACCCTCTCTCTTCCCCCCCACCCTCTCTCTCTGCCCCTCTTCCCCCACCCTCTCTCTTTCCCCCTCTCCCCCCACCCTTTCTCTCTCTCCCTCTCCCCCCACTCTCTCTCTCTCCCCCTCTCCCCCCACCCTCTCTCTCTACCCCTCTCCCCGCACCCTCTCTCTCTATCCTTCTCCCCCCCGCCCTCTCTCTCTCCCCCTCTCCCCCACCCTCTCTCTCTCCCCCTCTCCCCCCACCCTCTCTCTCACCCCCTCTTCCCCCACCCTCTCTCTCTCCCCCTCTCCCCCCACCCTCTCTCTCTACCCCTCTCTTCCCACCCTCTCTCTCTACCCCTCTCCCCCCACCCTTTCTCACTCCCCCTCTCCCCCCCACCCTCTCTCTCTCCCCCTCTCTCTCTACCTCTCTCCCCCCCACCCTCTCTCTCTACCCCTCTCCCCCCACCCTCTCTCTCTCCCCCTCTCTCTCTACCCCTCTCCCCCCACCCTCTCTCTCCCCTCTCCCCCCACCCTCTCTCTCTGCCCCTCTCCCCCCAACCTCTCTCTCTACCCCTCTCCCCCCCACCCTCTCTCTCTGCCCCTCTCCCCCCACCCTCTCTCTCTACCTCTCTCCCCCCCCACCCTCTCTCTCTGCCCCTCTCCTCCCAACCTCTCTCTCTGCCCCTCTTCCCCCACCCTCTCTCTTTCCCCCTCTCCCCCCACCCTCTCTCTCTACCCCTCTCCCCCCACCCTCTCTCTTTCCGCCTCTCCCCCCACCCTCTCTCTTTCCTCCTCTCCCCCCACCCTCTCTCTCTACCCCTCTCCCCTCTCCTTCTCTCTTCCCCCTCCCTCTCTCCGTTTCTGTTCCCTCCCCTTTTCCCTATCCCTCTCCCTTTCTGTCCCCAATCTCTGCTTCTCTTCCTCTCCCCTTCTTTGTCTCTTTCTTCCCCATCTCTCTCCTCTCCTCTCCCCTTCTCTCTCTCCCCCATTCCATTCTCTCTCCCTCTGTGTGTAATAATATACTGAAATTGCTGAGTGTGCAATGAAGGGTTACGCCTAGGGAATGCATGAATTCACCAAATCGACTGGTGTAAAATATCATGAGCTCACCCTCATTCATCTTTAATGTGAAACGATTGCCTAAAGTTCCTCGTGTTGTGTTGGGAATGTGATGATCGTTTGCTGAGAATGAAAGTCCTGCAGCAAAGTCTGTGCTGAATTCTTGGGACAGAACCAAACACAGCAAGACTCAATCTGTGCTTTGCATGACCTCTCACCTCTTCATTCCATAGCTTCTCAGTGAACAGCAGGGCAATGTACAGCTGGCTGCAATACTGAGCCCCACACAGAGCAGGAAAGGCCCAGGCTCCATCCCCGGCCTGTGTTACTCTCTCTCACTGTGGTAATGAGCCCCACACAGAGCAGGAAAGGCCCAGGCTCCATCCCCGGCCTGTGTTACTCTCTCTCACTGTGGTACTGAGCCCCACACAGAGCAGGAAAGGCCAGGCTCCATCCCCGGCCTGTGTTACTCTCTCTCACTGTGGTACTGAGCCCCACACAGAGCAGGAAAGGCCAGGCTCCATCCCCGGCCTGTGTTAATCTCTCTCACTGTGGTACTGAGCCCCACACAGAGCAGGAAAGGCCCAGGCTCCATCCCCGGCCTGTGTTACTCTCTCTCACTGTGGTAATGAGCCCCACACAGAGCAGGAAAGGCCCAGGCTCCATCCCCGGCCTGTGTTAATCTCTCTCACTGTGGTACTGAGCCCCACACAGAGCAGGAAAGGCCCAGGCTCCATCCCGGCCTGTGTTACTCTCTCTCACTGTGGTACTGAGCCTCACACAGAGCAGGAAAGGCCCAGGCTCCATCCCCAGACTGTGTTAATCTCTCTCACTGTGGTAATGAGCCCCACACAGAGCAGGAAAGGCCCAGGCTCCATCTCCGACCTGTGCTGTGTGTGTTGATCTCAATCAGTGTGGTAGTTGTCCCATGTCCTGTATCATATTCCATGTATTTTGTCCCGTGTCCCGTGTTGTGTCCCGTTTCTCATGCCCCCTGTCCCCGTCCCATGTCTCGTGTACTACATCTCCTTCCTGTGTCCTGTGCCTCCTCTCCTATGTTCCTCATCCTGTGTCCCTGTCCCATCAAATGTTGCTGTTTCCCGTTTCGTGCGTCATGTCCCCTGTCCTGTGTCCCCCCGTACTGTGTTGCGTGATCTGTTTCTCATGTCCCCTGTCCTGTGTCCCCCGTACTGTGTTGCGTGACCTGTTTCTCATGTCCCCTGTCCTGTGTCCCCCGTACTGTGTTGCGTGACCTGTTTCTCATGTCCCCTGTCCTGTGTCCCCCGTACTGTGTTGCGTGACCTGTTTCTCATGTCCCCTGTCCTGTGTCCCCCGTACTGTGTTGCGTGACCTGTTTCTCATGACCCCTGTCCTGTGTCCCCCGTACTGTGTTGCGTGACCTGTTTCTCATGTCCCCTGTCCTGTGTCCCCCGTACTGTGTTGCGTGACCTGTTTCTCATGTCCCCTGTCCTGTGTCCCCCGTACTGTGTTGCGTGACCTGTTTCTCATGACCCCTGTCCTGTGTCCCCCGTACTGTGTTGCGTGACCTGTTTCTCATGACCCCTGTCCTGTGTCCCCCGTACTGTGTTGCGTGACCTGTTTCTCATGTCCCCTGTCCTGTGTCCCCCGTACTGTGTTGCGTGACCTGTTTCTCATGTCCCGTGTCCTGTGTCCCCCGTACTGTGTTGCGTGACCTGTTTCTCATGTCCCCTGTCCTGTGTCCCCCGTACTGTGTTGCGTGACCTGTTTCTCATGTCCCCTGTCCTGTGTCCCCCGTACTGTGTTGCGTGACCTGTTTCTCATGTCCCCTGTCCTGTGTCCCCCGTACTGTGTTGCGTGACCTGTTTCTCATGACCCCTGTCCTGTGTCCCCCGTACTGTGTTGCGTGACCTGTTTCTCATGACCCCTGTCCTGTGTCCCCCGTACTGTGTTGCGTGACCTGTTTCTCATGTCCCCTGTCCTGTGTCCCCCGTACTGTGTTGCGTGACCTGTTTCTCATGACCCCTGTCCTGTGTCCCCCGTACTGTGTTGCGTGACCTGTTTCTCATGTCCCCTGTCCTGTGTCCCCCGTACTGTGTTGCGTGACCTGTTTCTCATGTCCCCTGTCCTGTGTCCCCCGTACTGTGTTGCGTGACCTGTTTCTCATGACCCCTGTCCTGTGTCCCCCGTACTGTGTTGCGTGACCTGTTTCTCATGTCCCCTGTCCTGTGTCCCCCGTACTGTGTTGCGTGACCTGTTTCTCATGTCCCCTGTCCTGTGTCCCCCGTACTGTGTTGCGTGACCTGTTTCTCATGACCCCTGTCCTGTGTCCCCCGTACTGTGTTGCGTGACCTGTTTCTCATGACCCCTGTCCTGTGTCCCCCGTACTGTGTTGCGTGACCTGTTTCTCATGACCCCTGTCCTGTGTCCCCCGTACTGTGTTGCGTGACCTGTTTCTCATGTCCCCTGTCCTGTGTCCCCCGTACTGTGTTGCGTGACCTGTTTCTCATGACCCCTGTCCTGTGTCCCCCGTACTGTGTTGCGTGACCTGTTTCTCATGTCCCCTGTCCTGTGTCCCCCGTACTGTGTTGCGTGACCTGTTTCTCATGTCCCCTGTCCTGTGTCCCCCGTACTGTGTTGCGTGACCTGTTTCTCATGTCCCCTGTCCTGTGTCCCCCGTACTGTGTTGCGTGACCTGTTTCTCATGTCCCGTGTCCTGTGCCTCTTGTTTTTCGAATGATGAATATTTTTCATTACTCTGCAGTCTGAAGAATAATTTCTCAGGGGCGGGACTGTCAGAAATCACTGCACTGTCTGGTTTCCTGTTTGGGTCCAGAATAAACTGGCAAGATGTCGTAGAGACAGGTTCAGGAAATCAGAGTGTTACTAATTGTCGTCGGGCAAGTTTCCGCATCCATTCTCATCAAAATAACTGTGATTAGTGCTGAGCCAGAATATGAAACCTGGGATCTTGCCCCTCAGTATGGGGCTCAGTACCACACTGGGTGAGATCAGCTCATTCAGCACAAGATGGGAATAGAGCCTAGGATTTTCCTGCTCTGTGTGGCTTTGTCACTGAGCTTTGGGTTGAGTCACTTATCCCTCTGGGCGTCTGATGTGGTTTGCATGCAGACTGAAGTTCTATAAATGATCAAAGGACTGAATTCTCAGCAGCAACAAAGGGTAACTTGAAAGACTGTGGACTCTGAAATCTTGTGACGAGCAGTTAGTTAGTAAGGGAGGGTAGAGCAGGAGTTTGTGGCCCCAGGGATTGCTGAACTGCCTGAACAGAAGGAAAGGGCGGCAGTGAGTGTTCTGTGATGCTCTCGATGAATCAGGATAGCAGATGGCCTGAGAGCTCCTGAGTGAGAGCAATGTGGCTTGCTTAATCTGAACCAGGATCATAGTCCCAAACACTGCAGCCTCTGGCCCATATAAACAGGCCCCCATCACACAAGGAGCTCCTGGTCGCTGTCAGTACTGAGGGAGTGCTGCACTGTCGGAGGGTCAGTACTGAGGGAGTGCTGCACTGTCGGAGGGTCAGTACTGAGGGAGCACTGCACTGTCGGAGGGTCAGTACTGAGGGAGTGCTGCACTGTCGGAGGGTCAGTACTGAAGGAGTGCTGCACTGTCAGAGGGTCAGTACTGAGAGAGTGCTGCACTGTCGGAGGGTCAGTACTGAGGGAGTGCTGCACTGTCGGAGGGTCAGTACTGAGGGAGTGCTGCACTGTCGGAGGGTCAGTACTGAGGGAGTGCTGCACTGTCAGAGGGTCAGTACTCAGGTAGTGCTGCACTGTCAGAGGGTCAGTACTAAGGGAGTGCTGCACTGTCAGAGGGTCAGTACTGAGGGAGTGCTGCACTGTCAGAGGGTCAGTACTGAGGGAGTGCTGCACTGTTGAGGTGCCAACTTTTGGATGAGATGTTAAACTGACACCTCATCTACTCTGTCAGCTGGGTGCAAAAGAACCCATGGCTACTATTGGAAGAAGAGCAGGGGAGATCACCCCAGTGTCCTGGGACCTATATTTATCCCTCAACCAACATCACTATATGGGGTTGGGGGTGGGGGGGTTGGGGGTGGGGTGTTGGGGGCTGGGGTTGGGGTGCTGGGGGTGGGGTGTTGGGGGTGGGTTGTTGGGGGTGGGATGTTGGGGGTGGGATGTTGGGGGTGGGGTGTTGGGGGTAGGGTTGGGGTTGGGGTTGGGTTGGGGGTGGGGTTGGGGGTGGGGTGTTGGGGGTGGGATGTTGGGGGTAGGGTTGGGGTTGGGGTTGGGTTGGGGGTGGGGTTGGGGGTGGGGTGTTGGGGGTGGGATGTTGGGGGTGGGGTGTTGGGGGTAGGGTTGGGGTTGGGGTTGGGTTGGGGGTGGGGTTGGGGGTGGGGTGTTGGGGGTGGGGGTGTTGGGGGTGGGGGTGTTGGGGGTGGGGGTGAGGTTGGGGGTGGGGTTGGGGGTGGGGAATTCAATGAGCCACTGGATGGGGAACGAGGCACAGATTCCGGATAATGATTGAACCCCACGATATACCTGTGAGCAGTTTGGGGTCAGTGAGGCGGGAAACTCAGAATGAAGAGGGGATAAGCCATTCAACTAGAAAAGGCCTCCCAGTCCAGACCTCCAACAGCTTTGGTCAGCTGGGCTGGAGAGAAAGGACTCAATGTTAGGAGCTCGAGCAAAACCCCCCTCCCCTCGCACTGCCCTCTCCTCCCCTCGCACGGCCCTCACCCTCTCCCCACACTGCCCTCCCCTCCCTCTCCCCTGCATGCCCACTCCTCCTCCTCATTCCCCTTCCTCTTCCTCTCCCCCACATCCCCCTCCCCTGAATCCCCCATCCTCCTCTCCCGCATCCACCTCCCCTCCTCCACTGCCATTCCCCTCTCCTTCCCCCACCCCCACTTACCCCTCCCCTCCCCGCATCCCCACTCCCCTCCCTGCATCCCCCTCCACTCCCCCACATCCCCACTCCCCTCCACACATCCGCACACCCCTCCCCACATCCCTCCCTGCATCCCCTCCACTCCGCCGCATCCCCACTCCCCTCTGCCGCATCCTCACTCTCCTCCCCCGCATCCCCACTCCCCTCCTCACATCCCCACCTCCCCACTCCCCTCCCCGCATCCCCTCCCCTCCCCACATCCCCACTCCCCTCCCTGCATCCCCTCCACTCCCCCACATCCCCACTCCCCTGTAACCCCCTCCACTCCGCCACATCCCCACTCCCCTCTGCCACATCCTCACTCCACTCCCCCGCATCCTCACTCCCCTCCCCCGCATCCTCACTCCCCTCCCCCGCATCCCCACTCCCCTCCTCACATCCCCACTCCCCTCCTCCTCCCCTGCCATTCCCCTCCCCCCACGCATATCCCTCCTCTCCCCTTCCCCGCCATTCCCCCTCCCAACCCTCACTCTCTCCGTACACTATTGCAATTCCCATCCTCTCCTCCCCTCCCTGCCATCCTCTGCCCTCCACTCCGCACTCCCTGCTAGCTCTCGCTCTCCCCCCTCCTGGGACACTTGGTGACACAGCAGTAGCTGTGAATTGCCGAGCTGGGATTGAATAGGAAACCACTGTTGGTGTTTTAATATAATTAAAATCACAGCTTCCCTTCCCCCAACATCACATCACAAACAGGGCTCTCAGATACTGGCTGCATGCCTGAGAGCAGCACATATCCTGAAATTCCTCACTATCCGCAGCAGGAGAAGGGTTCCAGGGTAATGCCCCCCCATGTCCTGCCCGTTTCAGCCCGTTGTCCTGCACTGGGACTGACTGAGTATAGACTGGGGATGAACTGTAACCCCACAGCATTCATACAGAGCCTTCTGGTCCTTGTAGTGAATAAAGCTGGTGAGTAGACCAGTAACTGAGGTAACTAGTAACCAGATCATCCTCCCAAACTAACCAGAGAGATCATCCACTGGAATTATCCCAGTGAGGGGAGTCCTGTTGCCACACAGGGAGCAGATATGTAAACCTGTGCAGGATGCTTTCTGGATCCGGGGGTGAACGGTCCCTCATTAAAAGGCACTTAGTGCCTGAATGAGGGATCCGGCGTCAGGATGTGGGGGGCGGGGGAGGCCGGCTGAGATTTTTAGATTTTTTTTTAGATTTAGAGATACAGCACTGAAACAGGCCCTTCGGCCCACCGAGTCTGTGCCGACCATTAACCACCCATTTATACTAATCCCACACTAATCCCATATTCCTACCACATCCTCACCTGTCCCTATATTCCCCTACCACCTACCTATACTAGGGGCAATTTATAATGGCCAATTTACCTACCAACCTGCAAGTCTTTTTGGCTTGTGGGAGGAAACCGGAGCACCCGGAGGAAACCCACGCAGACACAGGGAGAACTTGCAAACTCCACACAGGCAGTACCCAGAATTGAACCCGGGTCGCTGGAGCTGTGAGGCTGCAGTGCTAACCACTGCGCCACTGTGCCGCCCTTGCTGTTAACCCCCTGACACCCCACCTCCCCGCGACCCCCCACCCTGTGCTATCTGTGGCCCGGCTCCAGGGCCGCTCCTGGGCCTCCAGCGAGTCCAGTCCCAGCAGCTGCCACCCCCTCCGTGGAGGCGCTGCTCACTGAAAGAGCAGCCACCCTCTGATTGTCCAGCCTCTGATTGGCTGACAGTTTTCAGTGGGCGGGGCTTCCGTTGCCAGGGTTCTTCATCATCGCTGTCCACTGGATCCGCCGGCTCTTCCTCAGATGGGGTGATGTCCGGCTCTCACCAGCTCTTCAGCCAGTGGCCGACACCCCCATCACCTCCATAAAATTCCCCAAATTACTGCAGTGAAAATGCATCACAAAGAACTTTTACAAAATCCAACTCACTAATCCCCCCATGTATTAAAGAAGGCTCTGCTCTCCACAGCGGAATCTCACAGCACAGGAGGAGGCCATTCAGCCCAGCATGCCTCTGCTGTCCCTTTGAATGTCCGATTCAATTACTCCCATTCTCCCCAGAGCCCTGCAAATTTTTCCTTTTCAAGTATTTATCCAATTCCCGTTTGAAAATTACTATTGAATCTGCTTCCATCGCCATTTCAGGCAGCACATTCCAGATCATGAGAAATGATTAGAAGGATATCCTGATAGGAAATGAGGTAAGAGGCGGCTCAGGTGGAGCATAAACATCGGCACGGATCAGCTTGGTCGAATCATCTGTTTATATTCTGCATATTGTATGAAGTACTGACCCTCCGACAGTGCAGCACTCCCTCAGTACTGCCCCTTCGACAGTGCAGCACTCCCTCAGTACTGACCCTCCGACAGTGCAGCACTCCCTCAGTACTGCCCCTCCGACAGTGCAGCACTCCCTCAGTACTGACCCTCCGACAGTGCAGCACTCCCTCAGTACTCACCCTCCGACAGTGCAGCACTCCCTCAGTACTGCCCCTCCGACAGTGCAGCACTCCCTCAGTACTGACCCTCCGACAGTGCAGCACTCCCTCAGTACTGACCCTCTGACAGTGCAGCACTCCCTCAGTACTGACCCTCCGACAGTGCAGCACTCCCTCAGTACTGACCCTCCGACAGTGCAGCACTCCCTCAGTACTGCCCCTCCGACAGTGCAGCACTCGCTCAGTACTGACCCTCCGACAGTGCAGCACTCCCTCAGTACTGACCCTCCGACAGTGCAGCACTCCCTCAGTACTGACCCTCCGACAGTGCAGCACTCCCTCAGTACTGACCCTCCGACAGTGCAGCACTCCCTCAGTACTGACCCTCCGACAGTGCAGCACTCGCTCAGTACTGACCCTCCGACAGTGCAGCACTCCCTCAGTACTGACCCTCCGACAGTGCAGCACTCCCTCAGTACTGCCCCTCCGACAGTGCAGCACTCGCTCAGTACTGACCCTCCGACAGTGCAGCACTCCCTCAGTACTGACCCTCTGACAGTGCAGCACTCCCTCAGTACTGACCCTCCGACAGTGCAGCACTCCCTCAGTACTGACCCTCCGACAGTGCAGCACTCCCTCAGTACTGACCCTCCGACAGTGCAGCACTCGCTCAGTACTGACCCTCCGACAGTGCAGCACTCCCTCAGTACTGCCTCTCCGACAGTGCAGCACTCGCTCAGTACTGACCCTCCGACAGTGCAGCACTCCCTCAGTACTGACCCTCCGACAGTGCAGCACTCCCTCAGTACTGACCCTCTGACAGTGCAGCACTCGCTCAGTACTGACCCTCCGACAGTGCAGCACTCCCTCAGTACTGACCCTCCGACAGTGCAGCACTCCCTCAGTACTGACCCTCTGACAGTGCAGCACTCCCTCAGTACTGACCCTCCGACAGTGCAGCACTCCCTCAGTACTGACCCTCCGACAGTGCAGCACTCCCTCAGTACTGACCCTCCGACAGTGCAGCACTCCCTCAGTACTGACCCTCCAACTGTGCAGCACTCCCTCAGTACTGCCCCTCCAACTGTGCAGCACTCCCTCAGTACTGACCCTCCGACAGTGCAGCACTCCCTCAGTACTGACCCTCCAACTGTGCAGCACTCCCTCAGTACTGACCCTCCAACTGTGCAGCACTCCCTCAGTACTGACCCTCCAACTGTGCAGCACTCCCTCAGTACTGCCCCTCCAACTGTGCAGCACTCCCTCAGTACTGACCCTCCGACAGTGCAGCACTCCCTCAGTACTGCCCCTCCAACTGTGCAGCACTCCCTCAGTACTGACCCTCCGACAGTGCAGCACTCCCTCAGTACTGACCCTCCGACTGTGCAGCACTCCCTCAGTACTGACCCTCCGACAGTGCAGCACTCCCTCAGTACTGCCCCTCCAACTGTGCAGCACTCCCTCAGTACTGACCCTCCGACAGTGCAGCACTCCCTCAGTACTGACCCTCCGACTGTGCAGCACTCCCTCAGTACTGACCCTCCGACAGTGCAGCACTCCCTCAGTACTGCCCCTCCAACTGTGCAGCACTTCCTCAGTACTGACCCTCCGACAGTGCAGCACTCCCTCAGTACTGACCCTCCGACTGTGCAGCACTCCCTCAGTACTGACCCTCCGACAGTGCAGCACTCCCTCAGTACTGCCCCTCCAACTGTGCAGCACTCCCTCAGTACTGACCCTCCGACAGTGCAGCACTCCCTCAGTACTGACCCTCCGACTGTGCAGCACTCCCTCAGTACTGCCCCTCCGACAGTGCAGCACTCCCTCAGTACTGCCCCTCCGACAGTGCAGCACTCCCTCAATACTGACCCTCCGACAGTGCAGCACTCCCTCAGTACTGCCCCTCCGACTGTGCAGCACTCCCTCAGTACTGACCCTCCGACAGTGCAGCACTTCCTCAGTACTGACCCTCCGACAGTGCAGCACTCCCTCAGTACTGACCCTCCGACAGTGCAGCACTCCCTCAGTACTGACCCTCTGACAGTGCAGCACTCCCTCAGTACTGACCCTCTGACAGTGCAGCACTCCCTCAGTACTGACCCTCTGACAGTGCAGCACTCCCTCAGTACTGCCCCTCCGACAGTGCAGCACTCCCTCAGTACTGACCCTCCGACAGTGCAGCACTCCCTCAGTACTGACCTTCTGACAGTGCAGCACTCCCTCAGTACTGACCCTCTGACAGTGCAGCACTCCCTCAGTACTGACCTTTCCACAGTGCAGCACTCCCTCAGTACTGACCCTCCGACAGTGCAGCACTCCCTCAGTACTGACCCTCCGACAGTGCAGCACTCCCTCAGTACTGCCCCTCTGACAGTGCAGCACTCCCTCAGTACTGACCCTCCGACAGTGCAGCACTCCCTCAGTACTGCATTGTGACTGTCAGCCTGGAGTTTGATCTCAAGACTTTTGAGTGAGACTTGGACCCTCAACATTCCGAGCTCCTCAGATTACGTATTTGAGATTGTCTGTGTGTGAATATGGATTTGCCAACAGTGAATAACTACAGGATTGGGCCTCGTAGTGATGCACCTCATGGTCAAATATTGAAGCCAAAATTCACCCACAGCTGCCCGTTTGCCTCTCATGTGTTAAGGTAGCCAGTGCCTTCGAATCCTGAACCCTGCACCCAGTTGGGCAGTGGAGAGACAGAGAGAAGGTGTCGTGGAGAATGAGCTGCCAGCACAGGTCCAGCACAGGTCCAGTAATGGCCCAGTAATTGTGAATTATAGATTTGTATAGCTGGGGAAGCAGTTTTAGTTCCATGTTGAGGTTAACAATTCATTCAATGGCTTCAGCTGGTGCAGTGTGAATGGTTGTGATGTCACCAGGAATGGATCTTTCAGAGAAAGAGTTCAATATGTCGGTGATTCTCTGCCGTGGATGGCTGCAGTCACAGTTTGAGCTCTTCCTCATGTTCCACTTGTGGAGTGAGTGACCACATCTTCCCTGGCCCTTCCTCAAGTGGTTGAAGATTGCTCAGACTTTACGTAGGTCAGTTATCAGGTTGCGGTTGGTGATGTTAGCAGCCATCGAGAGGTGGGGCTGTCGTTGGTTTGTTGGGTGTGGAGTGTGCTCCAGGAGGGGCGATGAGATTTCAGGCATGGAGAGTAGAATAGAACAAGGAACAAAGAAAATTACAGCACAGGAACAGGCCCTTCGGCCCTCCAAGCCTGCGCCGATCCAGATCCTCTATCTAAACATGTTGCCTATTTTCTAAGGGTCTGTATCTCTTTGCTTCCTGCCCATTCATGTATCTGTCTAGATACATCTTAAAAGACGCTATCGTGCCCGCATCTACCACCTCCGCTGGCAACGCGTTCCAGGCACCCACCACCCTCTGCGTAAAGAACTTTCCACGCATATCCCCCCTAAACTTTTCCCCTCGCACTTTGAACTCGTGACCCCTAGTAATTGAATCCCCCACTCTGGGGAAAAAGCCTCTTGCTATCCACCCTGTCTATACCTCTCATGATTTTGTACACCTCAATCAGGTCCCCCCTCAACCTCCGTCTTTCTAATGAAAATAATCCTAATCTACTCAACCTCTCTTCATAGCTAGCGCCCTCCATACCAGGCAACATCCTGGTGAACCTCCTCTGCACCCTCTCCAAAGCATCCACATCCTTTTGGTAATGTGGCGACCAGAACTGCACGCAGTATTCCAAATGTGGCCGAACCAAAGTCTTATACAACTGTAACATGACCTGCCAACTCTTGTACTCAATACCCCGTCCGATGAAGGAAAGCATGCCGTATGCCTTCTTGACCACTCTATTTACCTGCGTTGCCACCTTCAGGGAACAATAACGTTAAATGACCAGAACGTTCTCTGTCTCTTCCAGGGAACAGCCTGTTGGGTCGAAACGCAAGCAGTGAATGACTCCCTCCTGTTCACCAGCCATTCCGGTCGACAGTCCTGCTCGGGTGTAACCATGCAGGCCCAAAGCCTGTTCACTGAGGATCCTGATTATCGCAACTTGGAGAGCAGCAAGTGTCAGTTGTTGAGTAGCTGGCTTTCAGCTCCAAATACAGCCCACGGACCCATTAATAGATGTCCCCAGCCAATGTCCACTGTGGAAAAGGTAAGTAAATTTATTTATATCTTTTTAATATTCAGCTATGAGAGCTCTGCCTGCCTCTGTAGCCCTGCCACAGGCTGCGACCACATGATCTATCTCTGGAGGAGCAGGACATAATGGCCTGTGAAAAATCCAGAGATTTCAGAGCTCTATCGGGAGTGAGTTTAATTTCACAGAGAAATCGTGTCTCCCGTGATAAATTATTGAGAGTTGGAATGTGCGGGAAGGGTTCAGGCTAGAATCCTGGCCTGTGCTGTATGAGCTGATCTCAGCTCGGAGGCACTGACTCCTGTCTGGCTCAGTCGTGATGCCTCCCAGAGAATAGCCCATGAGGGAAGTGCTGGATTGTGAGGGGTTCCTCAGTCAGAAGCTGGGTCCTGGGACCAAGTGGAATCTGGAAAAATCTCTTTGTGTTAAATTATGTGAGCCACACGTAGCTGCTTACTCATATATGTAACAATGAGACAGCTGTGAGTCAATGTGTGTAATCGAATCAGTGACAGGCTCTGCTCTCACACCCTCGACCAATGTCAGGAACTGAGTATGAGGTGGGGAGGAAAGAGTTAAACTGGTGTTTCCCCCATTCTATTTTTGATGCAAAGATTAAAGACTCAGAAACTCAGGGCTTCCCATGCTGAGACTTACAGCTGGAGTAACTTGTATTTATTCACTTTTGCATGTCTGTGCATTCGGTCCCTGGTGCACCACCCTCCCTGTTCTCTATATACACACACACACGCACAAACACACAGGCATACACACAGAAACACAGATACGTATACCGACACACACACACAGGCACATACACACTCTCACACACACACACACACAGGCACATACACACTCTCACACACACACACACGCACAAACACACAGGCATACACACAGAAACACAGATACGTATACCGACACACACACACAGGCACATACACACTCTCACACACACACACACACAGGCACATACACACTCTCACACACACACACACGCACAAACACACAGGCATACACACAGAAACACAGATACGTATACCGACACACACACACAGGCATATACACACACCCATATATAGGCACATACACACGCATGTATAGACACGCACACAGATACGCATACAAACACAGATATGCGCACACACACACGCGCACATAGACACAAACACACACAGACACGCAAAGACATGCACGCTCATACACAAGGGCAATTAGGGATGGGGAATAAATGCTGGTCTAGCCAGCGACACCCACATCCCATGAATGAATAAAAAAAAGATACGCACACACACAGAAACACAGATACGTATACCGACACACACACACAGGCATATACACACACCCATATATAGGCACATACACACGCATGTATAGACACGCACACAGATACGCATACAAACACAGATATGCGCACACACACACGCGCACATAGACACAAACACACACAGACACGCAAAGACATGCACGCTCATACACAAGGGCAATTAGGGATGGGGAATAAATGCTGGTCTAGCCAGCGACACCCACATCCCATGAATGAATAAAAAAAAGATACGCACACACACAGAAACACAGATACATATACCGACACGCACACACAGGCACAGACACGCAGACACAGACATGTACACACAAACAAGCAGAGACATACACACACACCAGTATATATGCACACACTGACACAGACACGCACACACCCCAGCACACAGACACATTACGGGGATACAGTGGCGTGGCGTAATGCCACTGAACTAGTAATCCAGAGGCCCAGGCAAATGCCCTGTTGTTGACTCTTAAATTCCCTCTGAAATGGCCGAGCAAGCCAGTTTCCAAAGAGCAATTAGGGATGGACCATAAACGCTGGCTTAGCCAGCAACGCCAACATCCCATGAACGAATAAAAAAAAAACATGGGTTCAAATTTCACTGTGGCAGCTGACGGAATTTAAATTCAATTAATACATTAAAAAATGTAATTAATTAATAAAAAAGTCTTGAATTGAAAGTTAGTCTCAGTCATGGTGCCCTGAATCTATCATCAATCGTTGTAAAAACCCATCTGGTTCACTAATGTCCTTTTGGGAAGGAAATCTGCTGTCCTTACCTGGTCTGGCCTACATGTGACTCCAGACCCACAGCAATGTGGTTAACTCGAACATGCCCTCGAAATGGCCTAGCAAGACACTCAGTTCAAGGGCAATTAGGGATGGGCAACAAATGCTGGCCTGGTCAGCGACACATAAATCCCATGAAAGAATAAAAAAAGGGACAGATACACACTGACACAGAATTACAGAATTGTTTAAGCACAAAAGGAGGCCATTAAGCCCATCGTGTCTGTACTGGCTCACCGAATGAGCAATTCACCTAATGCCATTCCCCTGCCTTCTCCCCGTAACCCTGCACATTCTTCCTTTTCATGTAACAGTTTAATTCCATTTTGAATGCTTCAATTGAACCTGCCTCCACCACGTTCTCAGACAGTGCATTCCAGATCCTAAATACTCACTGAACCTGCCTCCACCACGTTCTCAGACAGTGCATTCCAGATCCTAAACACTCACTGAACCTGCCTCCACCACACTCTCAGACAGTGCATTCCAGATCCTAAACACTCACTGAACCTGCCTCCACCACGTTCTCAGACAGTGCATTCCAGATCCTAAACACTCACTGAACCTGCCTCCACCACACTCTCAGACAGTGCATTCCAGATCCTAAACACTCACTGAACCTGCCTCCACCACGTTCTCAGACAGTGCATTCCAGATCCTAAACACACACTGAACCTGCCTCCACCACACTCTCAGACAGTGCATTCCAGATCCTAAACACTCACTGAACCTGCCTCCACTACACTCTCAGACAGTGTATTCCAGATCCTAAACACTCACTGAACCTGCCTCCACCACACTCTCAGACAGTGCATTCCAGATCCTAAACACTCACTGAACCTGCCTCCACTACACTCTCAGACAGTGTATTCCAGATCCTAAACACTCACTGAACCTGCCTCCACTACACTCTCAGACAGTGTATTCCAGATCCTAAACACTCACTGAACCTGCCTCCACCACACTCTCAGACAGTGCATTCCAGATCCTAAACACTCACTGAACCTGCCTCCACCAGACTCTCAGACAGTGCATTCCAGATCCTAAACACTCACTGAACCTGCCTCCACCACACTCTCAGACAGTGCATTCCAGATCCTAAACACTCACTGAACCTGCCTCCACCACACTCTCAGACAGTGTATTCCAGATCCTAAACACTCACTGAACCTGCCTCCACCACACTCTCAGACAGTGTATTCCAGATCCTAAACACTCACTGAACCTGCCTCCACCACACTCTCAGACAGTGTATTCCAGATCCTAAACTCTCACTGAACCTGCCTCCACCACACTCTCAGACAGTGCATTCCAGATCCTAAACACTCACTGAACCTGCCTCCACCACACTCTCAGACAGTGCATTCCAGATCCTAAACACTCACTGAACCTGCCTCCACCACACTCTCAGACAGTGCATTCCAGATCCTAAACACACACTGAACCTGCCTCCACCACGTTCTCAGACAGTGCATTCCAGATCCTAAACACTCACTGAACCTGCCTCCACCACACTCTCAGACAGTGTATTCCAGATCCTAAACACTCACTGAACCTGCCTCCACCACACTCTCAGACAGTGCATTCCAGATCCTAAACACTCACTGAACCTGCCTCCACCACACTCTCAGACAGTGCATTCCAGATCCTAAACACTCATTGAACCTGCCTCCACCACGTTCTCAGACAGTGCATTCCAGATCCTAAACACTCACTGAACCTGCCTCCACCACACTCTCAGACAGTGTATTCCAGATCCTAAACACTCACTGAACCTGCCTCCACCACACTCTCAGACAGTGCATTCCAGATCCTAAACACTCACTGAACCTGCCTCCACCACACTCTCAGACAGTGCATTCCAGATCCTAAACACTCACTGAACCTACCTCCACCCCACTCTCAGACAGTGCATTCCAGATCCTAAACACTCACTGAACCTACCTCCACCACACTCTCAGACAGTGCATTCCAGATCCTAAACACTCACTGAACCTACCTCCACCCCACTCTCAGGCAGTGCATTCCAGATCCTAAACTCACACTGAACCTGCCTCCACCACACTCTCAGATAATGCATTCCAGATCCTAAACACTCACTGAACCTGCCTCCACCACACTCTCAGACAGTGTTTTCCAGATCCTAAACACTCACTGAACCTGCCTCCACCACACTCTCAGACAGTGCATTCCAGATCCTAAACACTCACTGAACCTGCCTCCACCACACTCTCAGACAATGCATTCCAGATCCTAAACACTCACTGAACCTGCCTCCACCACACTCTCAGACAGTGTTTTCCAGATCCTAAACACTCACTGAACCTGCCTCCACCACACTCTCAGACAGTGCATTCCAGATCCTAAACACTCACTGAACCTGCCTCCACCACACTCTCAGACAGTGCATTCCAGATCCTAAACACACACTGAACCTGCCTCCACCACACTCTCAGGCAGTGCATTCCAGATCCTAAACACTCACTGAACCTGCCTCCACCACACTCTCAGACAGTGTTTTCCAGATCCTAAACACTCACTGAACCTGCCTCCACCGCACTCTCAGACAGTGCATTCCAGATCCTAAACACTCACTGAACCTGCCTCCACCGCACTCTCAGACAGTGCATTCCAGATCCTAAACACTCACTGAACCTGCCTCCACCACACTCTCAGACAGTGCATTCCAGATCCTAAACACTCACTGAACCTGCCTCCACCGCACTCTCAGACAGTGCATTCCAGATCCTAAACACTCACTGAACCTGCCTCCACCACACTCTCAGGCAGTGCATTCCAGATCCTAAACATTCACTGAACCTGCCTCCACCGCACTCTCAGACAGTGCATTCCAGATCCTAAACACTCACTGAACCTGCCTCCACCACACTCTCAGGCAGTGCATTCCAGATCCTAAACACTCACTGAACCTGCCTCCACTACACTCTCAGACAGTGCATTCCAGATCCTAAACACTCACTGAACCTCATGTTGCTTTTGCTTCTTTTACCAAATACTTTAAATCTGTGCCCTCTTGTTTTCGATCCTTTCATGAGTGGGAACAGTTTCCCTCTATCTACTCTGTCCAGACCCCTCATGATTTTGAATACCTCTATCAAATCACCTCTCAGCCTTCTCTTCTCCAAGGAAAACAGTCCTAGCTTCTCCAATCTATCTTCGTAACTGAAATTCCTCATCCCTGGAACCATTCTCGTGAATCTTTTCTGTACTCTCTCCAATGCCCTCACGTCTTTCCTCAACTGCGGTGCCCAGAACTGGATGCAATATTCCAGCTGAGGCTGAACTAGTGTCTTCTTCAAGTTCAACATAACTTCCTTTCTCTTGTACTCTATGTCCCTATTAATAAAGCTCAGGTTACTATGCTCTATTAACCACTCTCTCAACCTGTCCTGCCACCTTCAATAACTTATGCACATATATACCCTTTGCCCCTGCACCCCCTTTAGAATTGTACCCTTTATTTTATATTGTCTCTCCATGTTCTTCCTACCAAAATGGATCATTTCACATTTCTCTGCATTAAACGTCATCTGCCACCTGTCTGCCCATTCCATCAACTTGTCTATGTCCTTTTGAAGTTTGACACTATCCTCCTCACAGTTCACAATGCTTCCATGTTTCATATCATCTGAAATTGTTCCCTGTACACCAAGGTCTAGGTCATTAATATATATCAGGAAAAGCAAGTTCCCAACACTAGCTCCCAGGGAACTCCACTCCAAAACTCCCAAGCCCGTAAAACATCCATTAACCTGTTTCCCGTCACTCAGCCAATTTCGTATCCATGTTTCTACTCTCCCGTTTATTCCATGAGCTACAAGTTTGCTCACAAGTCTGTGTGTGGCACTGTACCAAACGCCTTTTGAAAGTCCATGTACACCACATCAACAGCATTGCCCTCATCAACCCTCTCTGTTACCTCCTCAAAAAACTCCAGCAAGTTGGTTAAATATGATTTGCCCTTAAGAAATTCATGCTGACTTTCTTTAATTAACCCGCATTTGTCCAAGTGACGATTAATTTCGTCCCGAATTATTGTTTCTCGAAGTTTCCCCACCACCAAAGTTAAACTGACTGGCTTGTAGTTGCTGGGCTTATCTTTACACCCTTTTTTGATCAAGGCTGTAAAATTTGCAATTCTCCAGTCCTCTGGCACCACCCCCGAGTCTAAGGAAAACTGGAAAATTATGGCCAGTGCCTCTGCAATTTCCAGGGATGCATCTCATCTGATCCTGGTGTCTTATCCACTTTAAGTAGGATTAGAATAATTGGGTGCTGTCTGGCCGGCACAGACACGATGGGCCGAAGGGCCTGTTTCTGTGCTGTGTAACTCTATGATTCTATGACTCTAAGTACAGACAGCCTATCCAATACCTCTTCCTTATCAATTTTTAACCCTTCTAGTGTATTAATTACCTCCCGTTTCACTGTAGCATCTTTTTCCTTGGTAAAGATATACACACAGACACGTACATACACACACACATGCACACACAGCCATACACACGCAAATATGCACAGACAGACACACACATACAGGCTGGGGATGGTATCTGGGATCTTCCTGCGTTGTTTTTTTTCCCAAAAATATACTTTGTTCATAAAAATCTGTAAAAAATGCATTACAAATCAGTTCAAAACAGCACCAAGTTGACATTCCAAAAACTACAAAGGAAATCAGTTTCCTTCAATACAGGAGTGAGTTGCTTCACAACCCTTTCAATCCATTTTACCTACCATGTACATTTTAGAGCAAACCCATATTTGGTGTATACAGCCCGAGAGGTTTCCCATGGATCCAGCCCCTCAGTCCAGCTTGGTGGGGGAACCTTACACTGTGGTCTTTCCCCATTGAGCCTTTGCTGCGGCTGCCCCAAGCTTTAGTGCGTCCCTCAGCACGTAGTCCTGGACCTTGGAATGTGCCAATCTGCAACATTCGGTGGTGGACAACTCTTTGCGCTGGAAGACCAGCAAGTTTCGGGCAGACCAAAGGGCGTCTTTCACCGAATTGATAGTCCTCCAGCAGCAGTTGATGTTTGTCTCGGTGTGCGTCCCTGGGAACAGCCCATAGAGCACAGACTCCTGTGTTACAGAGCTGCTTGGGATGAACCTCGACAAAAACCACTGCATCTCTTTCCACACCTGCTTTGCAAAGACACATTCCAGGAGGAGGTGGGCAACCATCTCATCCCTACCACAGCCACCACGGGGGCATTGTGCGGAGGGGGCAAGACTTCGGGCGTGCATGAAGGATCTGACGGGGAGGGCCCTTCTCACCACCAGCCAAGCCATATCTTGGTGCTTGTTTGAAAGTTCTGGTGATGAGGCATTCCGCCAAATGACTTTGACGGTCTGCTCGGGGAACCATCCGACAGGATCCACCATCTCCTTTTCCCGTAGGGCCTTGAGGACATTCCGTGCAGACCACTGCCTGATGGATTGGTGGTCAAAGGTGTTTTCCCACAGAAACTGCTCCACGAAGGATAGGTGGTACAGCACGGTCCAACTGCATGGAGCGTTCCGCGGCAATGTGACCAGGCCCATCCTTCGCAACACTGGGGACAGATAGAACCTCAGCACGTAGTGACACTTGGAGTTTGCGTACTGGAGATCTACACACAGATTGATGCAGCTGCACACGAAGGTGGTCATCAGGATGAGGGCCACGTTGGGTACATTTTTCCCGCCCTTATCCAGAGGTTTGAACATCGTGTCCCTCCGGACCCGGTCCATTTTAGATCCCCAGATGAAGTGGAAAATGGCTCGGGTGACTGCCACAGCGCAGGAGTGGGGTATGGGCCAGACCTGCGCTACGTAGAGCAACAACGTGAGCGCCTCGCACCTGATGACCAGGTTCTTACCCACAATGGAGAGAGATCGCTGCCCCCACATGCTCAGCTTGTGTTGTACCCTGGCTACTCGCTCTTCCCAGGTTTTGGTGCACACCCCGGCCCTTCCGAACCATATCCCCAGCACCTTCAAGTAGTCTGACCTGACGGTGAAGGGGACAAAGGATCGGTCAGCCCAGTTCCCAAAGAACATGGCCTCACTCTTGCTGTGGTTAACTTTGGCTCCCGAGGCCAGTTCGAACTGGTCACAGATGCTCATCAGTCTGCGCACGGACAGCGGATCCGAGCAGAAGACGGTGACGTCATCCATGTACAGGGAGGTTTTAATCTGAGTGCCTCCGCTGCCTGGGATTGTCACCCCTCTTATGCTCGCATCCTTCCTAATAGACTCAGCAAAAAGCTCAATACAGCAAACAAACAAGACCGGGGAGAGAGGACAGACCTGTCTGACTCCAGAATGGGTCGGGAAACTTTCTGATTCCCACCCATTGATTGAGACTGTGCTACTGATGTTTGTGTGGAGCAGTTTGATCCAATTGCGGATTCCCTCCCCAAACCCCATTTTGAAAAGCACGTTCATCATGTAGGTGTGCGATATCCTGTCAAAAGCCTTCTCCTGGTCCCAGCTGATGAGGCAGGTGTCCACCCTCCTGTCCCGTACGTAGGCGATCGTATCCCTGAGTAGCGCGAGACTATCAGAGATCTTCCTGCCCGGTACAGTACAGGTCTGATCGGGGTGAATCACCAACTCCAGAGCAGACTTGACTCGACTGGCTATGACTTTGGACAGAATCTTGTAGTCAACATTAAGCAGTGAGATGGACCGCCAATTTCTGATTTTTGCCCTCTCCCCCTTCCGCTTGTCGATGAGGGTGATGATGCCTTTCCTCATGGATTCTGACATGCTGCCGACCAGGAGCATACTCTCGTATACTTCCAGCAGGTCCGGGCCGACCCAGTCCCACAGGGCCGAGTACAACTCGACCGGTAAGCCGTCGCTCCCGGGGGTTTTACTTGTCTCGAAGGACCTGACGGCCTTTGTCAGCTCGTCCAGAGTTAGCGGCTTGTCCAGTCTCTCCCTCCTGCTATCATCTAAGACCTCTGTGATAGATGACAGGAAGGATTGGGAGGCTCTGCTGTCTGTGAGCTTCACGTCATACAGCCCAGCATAAAAGGATTTGCTGATCCTTAGTTATGTCGGACTGTGAAGACATTACCGAGCCATCCTCTCCCTTCAGGCTGCTGATAACAGAGCTCTCTCTGTGTACCTTTTGGAAGTAACGGGAACACGTCTCATCCTGCTCAATGGAGCGGACACTGGACCGGAAGATGATCTTGGAGGCTTCCGTGGCAAAGAATGAGGCCTGCTGGCTCTTCACCTCTTGGAGATCCTCCTTGACCTCGACCCCCATCAACTGCAGCCGGCGCAGATTTTGCATACTTTTCTGGAGTCGGGACATTTCCCTCTGACTCTCTCTCACCCTCTGAACACCTTTGTGGATGAAGAACCTCTTGATGTTCTCCTTGATCGCCTCCCACCAGTGAACTGGAGACTCAAAGAGGGGTTTCACGGTCCTCCAACCTTTGTAATCCCTTTTGAGTTCCTCAGCGTTCTCTGGGGTCAGCAGTGTAGCATTGAGCTTCCACGTCCCTCTGCCAACCCGCTGGTTGTCCTGTAAGTGACAGTCGGCCAGTAAGAGGCAGTGGTCGGAGAAGAACACCGGCTTAACGTTGGTGGATCTGACCATGCCAGCATGGGACACAAACAGGAAGTCAATCCTGGAACGGGCAGACCCGTCCGATCTTGACCATGTGTGTCTGAGCTGCGCTCCGTCTGCAGGTTTGCTGAAGACGTCGTGCAGTTTGGCATCTTTTACTGTTTCTATTAGGAATCTGGACGTAGCGTCCAGTTTGTTGTCGTCACTGCCGGATCATCCAGCCGCATCGATGATGCAGTTGAAGTCACCGCCTAGGATGACCAGCCTGGATGTCGCCAGCAGCAGTGGGAGCTACTGGAAGACGGTCAGCCGCTCACTGCGTTGTACCGAGGCGTACACATTGATCAACCGGAGCGGAGCGTTGTTGTATATCACGTCTGCTACGAGGAGGCGGCCGCCCACCACCTCCTTAACTTCGGAGATGGTGCAGTTACCTCCCCGCAGCAGAATACCCAGGCCGGAGGAACGGGAATTATTACCCCCCGACCAGATCGATGGCCCGTGGGACCACCATCGCGACCACTGCCTGTAGGTGCTGAGGTGTGGTATTCCACACTCCTGCAGAAACAGTAGGTCGGCTTTGACCTTGACAAGGTAATCCAAGGTTGAAACACATCGCGTAGTGGATTTAATGCTCTGCACGTTAATTGAAGCAATCCTTATACCCATTTTTTACGTTAGTTGTTGCTTCCCACACCAGTTGTCCTTGCTAGTCCCAGTCCTTCGGGATGTTCCTGCATACCCATAATGTACGCAAGCTGTTTCATGTTCGTTGGGCTCAGAAACCCCTCCTGGTTTCTCATGCAGGGTTTGTTCCACTGGGGTGACATCGGGTGTGAACAAAGATCAAAGAACAGTACAGCACAGGAACAGGCCATTCGGCCCTCCAAGCCTGGGCCGATCTTGATGCCTGCCGAAACTAATACCTTCTGCACTTCCAGGGCCCATATCCCTCTATTCCCTTCCTATTCATATATTTGTCAAGATGTCTCTTAAACGTCGCTATCATATCTGCTTCCACCACCTCCCCTGGCAGCAAGTTCCAGGCACTCACCACCCTCTGTGTAAAAAACTTGCCTCGCACATTCCCTCTAAACTTTGCCCCTCGCACCTTAAACCTATGTCCCCTAGTAACTGACTCTTCCACCCTGGGAAAAAGCTTCTGACTATCCACTCTGTCCATGCCGCTCATAACTTTGTAAACCTTTATCATGTCACCCCTCCACCTCCGTCGTTCCAGTGAAAACAATCCGAGTTTTTCCAACCTCTCTTCATAGCTAATGCCCTCCAGACCAGGCAACATCCTGGTAAACCTCCTCTGTACCCTCTCCAAAGCCTCCACGTCCTTCTGATAGTGTGGCGACCAGAATTGCACGCAATATTCTAAGTGTGGCCTAACTAAGGTTCTGTACAGCTGCAACATGACTTGCCAATTTTTATACTCTATGCCCCGACCGATGAAGGCAAGCATGCCGTATGCCTTCTTGACTACCTTATCCACCTGCGTTGCCACTTTCAGTGACCTGTGGACCTGTACGCCCAGATCTCTCTGCCTGTCAATACTCCTAAGGGTTCTGCCATTTACTGTATACTTCCCACCTGCATTAGACCTTCCAAAATGCATTACTTCACATTTGTCCGGATTAAACTCCATCTGCCATTTCTCCGCCCAAGTCTCCAACCGATCTATATCCTGCTGTATCCTCTGACAATCCTCATCATTATCCGCAACTCCACCAACCTTTGTGTCGTCCGCAAACTTACTAATCAGACCAGCTACATTTTCCTCCAAATCATTTATATATACTACAAAGAGCAAAGGTCCCAGCACTGATCCCTGTGGAACACCACTAGTCACTAGTGTGGGGGTGGGGGGGGGGTCTTGTAGGCAGCAAGGATTGGGCTGTCCTCTGCTGTTGGTATCTTTCCTCCTCGAAGACATCACTGCTCTCGGTGTCCCGGAGCTGGGATGTGCTGGGCATGTCACTAGGTTCAGCGCTTTGGGTTTGGGGCACGCTGGGCCCGGGGGCTTGGGGGCTTTATCTTCCAGCTCCTTTGAGTTCTGCCGCCTCTTTAGAAGGTGCCGTCATTCTGGCCCTTCCTCGTCCAGTGAAGAGGAGCTGCTGTAGTCTGTCTCAGACGGTAGCCTCCTCTTGCCACTAGTTTGGGTGGTGGCCTGTTCCTTTATGGAGGTTTTTTCTTTGTAGTTTTCCTTTGTACCACTTGTCACTGACCTGTTTGTCCATCTGCTGCCCCCTCCTCCATTGATTCTATCTGTAGAGGAGGGGTTTCCGGGCACAAGGTAGGTGTTGGGTCGCTGGCTGCACTGCATCCCCTTTCTTCTCCTTCTCAGGTAGACTTTCCTCGCTGTGGAGAGGGTTGCTTGTCTCCTTCCCAGCACCAGACGCATTCACCGTTCCTTCTCCCAACCTTTCCTTGGACCTTGCCGCCTGAGCATAACTGAGGCAGTGTTTGGGGCAGGTTTTGTAGAGGTGACCTGCCTAACTGCACAGGTTGCAACACTTACTCTGTTTAAAGTCCTTGGTCTGATGGCCTTCCTCCTTGCAGTTCTTGCAAACAACCGTGCTGCAGTTAGCTGCCACATGACCAGATTTGCCACAGGTGCATCAAACTCTGGGCTGCCCAGCGTAGACCAAGAAGTCTCGACTTCCCCCGATAGCGAAGATGGAGGGGGGTTGGATGGTGGCTCTGTTGGCATCGACCTTCAAGGTCAGTTTGACCTGCCGCTTGCTGGTCCAAATCCCAAATGGGTCCTTGACATCAGTGCTGCTGCTGGCCAGCTCGATGTACCACGCGAGAAAGGTGAGTACATCCACCACCGGAACATGGGGGTTGTAGAGGTGAATTGTCATCACCCGGTCCCGTTGTGACGGCAGTGTGAAGAGCGGCTCCGCTGTGAGGATCGACAGTGGCGCCCGGTCCCCTTTCTCCTTGAACACCTTCGGGAACTTGATGCATCCCGCCACATTCTTAAACGTCACTTCGAAATATCCCCTGCTGGGGAAGTCCTGCAGGCAGAAAATGTCCACAGCTTGGAATCCACAGCAATCAATGAGGATTCTCTTGATGAAGAAGGTACGGTCAACCAGTGCATCTCCTTCCTTATCCTTCACCACCACCCGAACGGTGATACACACCCCCTGGCCTGAAGCTCTAGAATTCGTTACAGCCATTTTTACTCAAAACCTACCTGGGACAGGATCAAAGATCACTGATCATGGTCTCTCCACTGCCAGGTGTGGTGCTCAGCACCATACCGGATAGCACATTTCTCCTGTATGGCAATGGTCAGTAGTGATGGAGTCTGACATGTGTGTTGTTGACCTTTCAGTCAAACTGTCTGCTTCCTCTCATTGGGCTGATTTGAGGATCACCATGGCACTTGAGTGAAGGCCCTGTGAGTGATGTTTTATTGAGAATTGAGTGATGTGATTAGCAAACCACTGACCACCTCCAGGCACGTATCCATTGTCTCTCGAGATAAGGAGGCCCAAAAGATCAGCAAATGACTCAGTGCCATAGACAGGCTGGATTATGAACACAGTAGATAGGCCGAGACCTTAAGATCACTCCCAGTGTTTCCGAAACTGTGGAGGAAATCGAAATGGCTGCTGTTAGATTTCCAAATGATTCCAAGTCTCTGTCAGTGACTGTGTATCAGATAAACTCTTCCCCCTCCTCTGCTCCCTCTGCCGCTCCCGCAGACCCTCCCCTTCCCCACTCCTTCTGCTTCTCCTCCACCCCCTCCCTCACTCTCCCCCGTTCCCCCACTAACCCTACCCCACCCACTCTGCCCACACTCCTCCTCCTCTCCACCCCCTCCCTCACTCTCCCCCGTTCCCCCACTAACCCTACCCCACCCACTCTACTCACACTCCTCCTCCTCTCCACCCCCTCCCTCACTCTCCCCCGTTCCCCCACTAACCCTACCCCACCCACTCTACTCACACTCCTCCTCCTCTCCACCCCCTCCCTCACTCTCCCCCGTTCCCCCACTAACCCTACCCCACCCACTCTACCCACACTCCTCCTCCTCTCCACCCCCTCCCTCACTCTCCCCCGTTCCCCCACTAACCCTACCCCACCCACTCTGCCCACACTCCTCCTCCTCTCCATCCCCTCCCTCACTCTCCCCTGTTCCCCCACTAACCCTACCCCACCCACTCTCCTCTTCCTCTCCACCCCCTCCCTCACTCTCCCCCATTCCCCCACTAACCCTACCCCACCCCACCCACTCTGCCCACACTCCTCCTCCTCTCCACCCCCTCCCTCACTCTCCCCCATTCCTCCACTAACCCTACCCCACCCACTCTACCCACACTCCTCCTCCTCCTCTCCCCCCCCCTCCCTCACTCTCCCCCATTCCTCCATTAACCCTACCCCACCCACTTTGCCCACACTCCTCCTCCTCTCCACCCCCTCCCTCACTCTCCCCCATTCCCCCACTAACCCTACCCCACCCACTCTGCCCACACTCCTCCTCCTCTCCACCCCCTCCCTAACTCTCTCCCATTCCCCCACTAACCCTACCCCACCCACTCTACCCACACTCCTCCTCCTCTCCACCCCCTCCCTCACTCTCCCCCATTCCTCCACTAACCCTACCCCACCCACTCTACCCACACTCCTCCTCCTCCTCTCCCCCCCCCTCCCTCACTCTCCCCCATTCCCCCACTAACCCTACCCCACCCACTCTGCCCACACTCCTCCTCCTCTCCACCCCCTCCCTAACTCTCTCCCATTCCCCCACTAACCCTACCCCACCCACTCTACCCACACTCCTCCTCCTCTCCACCCCTCCCCACTCTCCCTTGCCCTCTCTTGCTCTCCCCACCCTATACCTCCCTAGCTCCCCTTTCCCACGCTCCCTCCCTAACTCCTGATCTCTGTCCCATTCCTTTGCTGAAATATGAGTGTGAAGGGTAATTGGAGGAGGGTGCGATCAGACCTGCCAGTGTCCTGCAGTCAAACAGTCGACTAGCTGCCATTAACCATGTGCTGCTGCACTGACCTTGCAGATGGTGTGGGGCCTGTGGCAGTGTGTGGGAGGAAGCTGGACCTTCTCTGGTTTCCTGTCGTGATTGTAACAGCAACAGTGTCTTTGTGCATTGCTGTAGATAGTTGCTGCTTAACAAGACAGTGATAACCCCAAGGTCAGCTCACTCTGCTGCTACTTTACAATTAGACAGTGTAACTCACTCTACTCTGTCGGAGGGTCAGTACTGAGGGAGTGCTGCACTGTCAGAGAGTCAGTACTGAGGAAGTGCTGCAGTGTCGGAGGGTCAGTACTGACAGAGTGCTGCACTGTCAAAGGGTCAGTACTGAGGGAGTGCTGCACTGTCGGAGGGTCAGTACTGAGGGAGTGCTGCACTGTCCGAGGGTCAGTACTGAGGGAGTGCTGCACTGTCGGAGGGTCAGTACTGAGGGAGTGCTGCACTGTCCGAGGGTCAGTACTGAGGGAGTGCTGCACTGTCCGAGGGTCAGTACTGAGGGAGTGTTGCACTGTCCGAGGGTCAGTACTGAGGGAGTGCTGCACTGTCGGAGGGTCAGTACTGAGGGAGTGCTGCACTGTCGGAGGGTCAGTACTGAGGGAGTGCTGCACTGTCAGAGGGTCAGTACCGAGGGCACGCTGCACTGTCGGAGGGGCTGTACTGAGGGAGTGCTGCACTGTCGGAGGGGCAGTCTTGGCGGGGGTTGGGGGGGGCGGGGAACAGTCTCGGAGGGTGTTTGGGAGGGGGGAACAATCTCGGGGGGTGTTTGGGAGGGGGAACAGTCTCGGGGGGGGTAGGTGAGGGGGGAACAGTCTCGGGGGGGTAGGTGAGGGGGGAACAGTGTCGGAGGGTGTTTGGGAGGGGGGAGCAATCTCGGGGGGTGTTTGGGAGGGGGGAACAGTCTCGGGGGGGGCGTTGTGCCCCCTGTTTGCTACATCAGAAAGTTGCTGCTTGGCAGTGAGGCTTTGGGATGTTGAGGAGTGTGCGGGTGTAAGTGGGAATTCAGCCTCTCTGTCTAATGACAGCATTCATGGATGAACTGAGAGTCTGTGGGTCAGTCTGTCACAGGTCCCACTGGTAGCAGTCTCAGTGAACCTGGTGTTTGAGGCTTGATCTTTCTGACACTGCTGCCTGTGCTCACTCTCTTTGCAGGTTGTATTGAGGAGAGGGGGTACCGTGCCCTCCAGTGATGTTGCCGATTTATTCGATGACTGGTCTAAATTACAGGGGAATTACATTTCCTCTGGCAGAATCAGTCTCAGGAGAGACACACACTGACATGGCTTCAAGTCTCAGCCTGCATCCTGTGGGTCGAGTGTCCTCCACGATCAGATTTGCAATGGGTTTAGTTGTGAATGAGTTAAAAATCAGAGCTAGGAGGGCCTGGGGGAGGGGAAATGAGCCGGGCCCATATAAGGGCTGGAGGAGGAGAGCAGCTGCTGATGTTCAGACCCAGCCTGTCACAGTCACTGAGGAGTGTTTCTCAAGAATGAGAGGTGTTGGTCAGTAATGACTGGAGAGAGAGAGAGACACTGAGAGATCTAGACAGGCAGACACAGACAGAAAGAGATACAGTCAGACAGGAAGGCAGACAGAGAGAGAGAGAGAGAGCCTGCTTGTCTGCAGGATCTGTGAGCAGGCAGATCCATCTCGGGGCTCGCTTCCCTCTGGATGTCCCTCTCCCGACAGATCAAACATGCTCCACGTTCACTCTTCCAGTACTTTCCATGTCTGAGCTGAGATAAGGGGCTGCATTTGCTGCGATATTAACTGGACATTCTGGATCTCACCATGGACAAGTTCTTGAGGGAGGTGAGTGCATCTTCCGTCCTTCCGTCGTCTCACTGTTAATGATTCTCCTGTCTCGACACGTTACTCAACAAACCTTCCGATTAGGAAGTGAAAGATAATTAAGTAAACTTCACAATTTATAGATCGACAGCAGCCATCCAGTTTGTTCATTGATACTTCTCATTGCATGGGATTGGCCAGGATAGACTGGGATTGGTCTGGGATTAGACCGGAATTGCACTGTGCTGAGTTAGGGCTTCAGGCTGATGGAGAAAGTATTTCCTCTCCCTGAGATCATCTGACATTGTCCTTCAACATTATTGAGATCAACCCTTCAGGTCAGCAGTGTGGATTGTTGGAAATGTGGGTGACACAGTCAGTACTGAGGGAGTGCTACATTGTCGGAGGGTTAGTACTGAGGGAGTGCTGCACTGTCGGAGGGTCAGTACTGAGGGAGTGCTACATTGTCGGAGGGTCAGTACTGAGGGAGTGCTGCACTGTCGGAGGGTCAGTACTGAGGGAGTGCTACATTGTCGGAGGGTCAGTACTGAGGGAGTGCTGCACTGTCGGAGGGTCAGTACTGAGGGAGTGCTACATTGTCGGAGGGTCAGTACTGAGGGAGTGCTGCACTGTCGGAGGGTCAGTACTGAGGGAGTGCTACATTGTCGGAGGGTCAGTACTGAGGGAGTGCTGCACTGTCGGAGGGTCAGTACTGAGAGAGTGCTGCACTGTCGGAGGGTCAGTACTGAGGGAGTGCTGCACTGTCGGAGGGTCAGTACTGAGGGAGTGCTACATTGTCGGAGGGTCAGTACTGAGGGAGTGCTGCACTGTCGGAGGGTCAGTACTGAGGGAGTGCTGCACTGTCGGAGGGTCAGTACTGAGGGAGTGCTACATTGTCAGAGGGTCAGGACTGAGGGAGTGCTGCACTGTCGGAGGGTCAGTACTGAGGGAGTGCTACATTGTCGGAGGGTCAGTACTGAGGGAGTGCTACATTGTCAGAGGGTCAGGACTGAGGGAGTGCTGCACTGTCGGAGGGTCAGTACTGAGGGAGTGCTGCACTGTCGGAGGGTCAGTACTGAGGGAGTGCTACATTGTCAGAGGGTCAGGACTGAGGGAGTGCTGCACTGTCGGAGGGTCAGTACTGAGGGAGTGCTACATTGTCGGAGGGTCAGTACTGAGGGAGTGCTGCACTGTCGGAGGGTCAGTACTGAGGGAGTGCTACATTGTCGGAGGGTCAGTACTGAGGGAGTGCTGCACTGTCGGAGGGTC
Organism: Heterodontus francisci; assembly: GCF_036365525.1. Taxonomy (NCBI): domain Eukaryota; kingdom Metazoa; phylum Chordata; class Chondrichthyes; order Heterodontiformes; family Heterodontidae; genus Heterodontus; species Heterodontus francisci. The sequence goes on from NC_090377.1 coordinate 1,348,768, forward strand.
AGTACTGAGGGAGTGCTACATTGTCGGAGGGTCAGTACTGAGGGAGTGCTGCACTGTCGGAGGGTCAGTACTGAGGGAGTGCTACATTGTCGGAGGGTCAGTACTGAGGGAGTGCTGCACTGTCGGAGGGTCAGTACTGAGGGAGTGCTACATTGTCGGAGGGTCAGTACTGAGGGAGTGCTGCACTGTCGGAGGGTCAGTACTGAGAGAGTGCTGCACTGTCGGAGGGTCAGTACTGAGGGAGTGCTGCACTGTCGGAGGGTCAGTACTGAGGGAGTGCTACATTGTCGGAGGGTCAGTACTGAGGGAGTGCTGCACTGTCGGAGGGTCAGTACTGAGGGAGTGCTGCACTGTCGGAGGGTCAGTACTGAGGGAGTGCTACATTGTCAGAGGGTCAGGACTGAGGGAGTGCTGCACTGTCGGAGGGTCAGTACTGAGGGAGTGCTACATTGTCAGAGGGTCAGTACTGAGGGAGTGCTGCACTGTCGGAGGGTCAGTACTGAGGGAGTGCTACATTGTTGGAGGGTCAGTACTGAGGGAGTGCTGCACTGTCAGAGGGTCAGTACTGAGGGAGTGCTACATTGTCAGAGGGTCAGTACTGAGGGAGTGCTGCACTGTCAGAGGGTCAGTACTGAGGGAGTGCTGCACTGTCGGAGGGTCAGTACTGAGGGAGTGCTACATTGTCGGAGGGTCAGTACTGAGGGAGTGCTGCACTGTCGGAGGGTCAGTACTGAGGGAGTGCTACATTGTCAGAGGGTCAGTACTGAGGGAGTGCTACATTGTCAGAGGGTCAGTACTGAGGGAGTGCTACATTGTCGGAGGGTCAGTACTGAGGGAGTGCTACATTGTCGGAGGGTCAGTACTGAGGGAGTGCTGCACTGTCGGAGGGTCAGTACTGAGGGAGTGCTACATTGTCAGAGGGTCAGTACTGAGGGAGTGCTACACTGTCAGAGGGTCAGTACTGAGGGAGTGCTACATTGTCAGAGGGTCAGTACTGAGGGAGTGCTGCACTGTCGGAGGGTCAGTACTGAGGGAGTGCTACATTGTCAGAGGGTCAGTACTGAGGGAGTGCTGCACTGTCGGAGGGTCAGTACTGAGGGAGTGCTACATTGTCGGAGGGTCAGTACTGAGGGAGTGCTACATTGTCAGAGGGTCAGTACTGAGGGAGTGCTACATTGTCAGAGGGTCAGTACTGAGGGAGCGCTGCACTGTCAGAGGGTCAGTACTGAGGGAGTGCTACATTGTCAGAGGGTCAGTACTGAGGGAGTGCTACATTGTCAGAGGGTCAGTACTGAGGGAGTGCTACATTGTCAGAGGGTCAGTACTGAGGGAGTGCTACACAGTCAGAGGGTCACTACTGAGGGAGCGCTGCACTGTCGAAGGTCCTGAGGATACCATCTTATCAAGAAACGACATCTCTGACTTTACTGTGCTCGGAGTGTCAGTCTGGATTCTGTCCTCAAGTCTCTGAAGTGGATCTAGATCCCAAAACCCAATCTAACTGATGGGTGTGAGTGCGACCCTGAGTTGTGATGGGCCAGACGGCCACAAAATGTTGTGTGGCTTCTCTGATTCTATCCCAGTGATTGGTGGATTGCTCTGTGGAGCAGTAACCCATCCTAACCCATAGTGAGGCATGAATTAGCTCCTGGACCCTGACTCCCTGTATGTTTCCTAATTCCTGTGATAGCATTCAGTAAATGCTCCGAGCTGCTTTTGAATGTGGCTGAGAACGGCAGCTGTTTAAGTGTAGAGCAGGATGTAAGGCATTGTAGATTTTAGAATGTAAACACCAACATCAGAGCCCCAGGGACCCCACCCCCACCCCCCCACCGCCCACTCTCCACTCCCCAATCAAAACTTAGATTCCTTCATCTAACTCATTTATAAATAGAGTGAAAAGCTGAGGCCCCAGAACAGATCACTGGGGGACATCACTGCTCGCATCCTGCCAAGTTGAGCACATACCCATTCTCCTTACTCTCTGTCTTCTACTTCCTAACTAACTTCCTACCTATGTCAATAGGTTGCCTCCAATTTCACTCTCACTGTTGCTGTTTTTTATGCAGAGCCTTACAGAATGCCTTCTGAAAGTCCATATAAATAACATCCGTAGACACTCCCTTATCAACCCTGCTATTTACCTCCTCAAAGAAAATTCAGCGAAGACTGTTAGACATAACTTACCTTTCATAAACCCATACTGGCTCTCTCTGATCAGTTCATTTATCCAAATGCTCAGTCACTCTGCCCCTAATAACAGATTCTATTTACTTCCCCGCAACAGATGTTAGACTAACAGGCCTATAATTTTCGAATGTACCTCACCTGCCTGTCTTAATCGCCTGAACATCTGAAGGATCTGTTAAATAAATTGTAGATCCAATACCATGAGGGGTTGATGGTGCAGTGGAGCTGCTGAGATGTCAAAGTTCATTGAACCTGCAATGGCACCAAAATCCATTTACTGAAAACATGAGAGAAGAACATCCTGCACACAGATCACAGGCTTGAATCACGGATTCAGCAGCATAAATCCCTGCTCAGTGAAAACAGATAAAATAGTGCATGAAAACACAACAGTGAGTGTCAGCATAGGTTAGATACAGAGTAAAACTCCCTGTCCCAATGAAGAATGCAGGAGGGCATCCCAGGAGCAGCACCAGGCATACCTCAAAATGAGGTGTCAGCCTGGTGAAGCTACAACCCAGATTTGCTTGCGTGCCAAACAGCAGATGCAGCAGGTGATAGACAGAACTATGCAATTCTCCAACTAATGGATCAGATCTAAGCTTCGCAGTCCTGCCACATCCAGCCGTGAAGCTATGAAGAGAGGTTGAGTAGATTAGGATTATTTTCATTAGAAAGACGGAGGTTGAGGGGGGACCTGATTGAGGTGTACAAAATCATGAGAGGTATAGACAGGGTGGATAGCAAGAGGCTTTTTCCCAGAGTGGGGGATTCAATTACTAGAGGACACGAGTTCAAAGTGAAAGGGGAAAAGTTTAGGGGGGATATGCGTGGAAAGTTCTTTACGCAGAGGGTGGTGGGTGCCTGGAACGCGTTGCCAGCGGAGGTGGTAGATGCGGGCACGATGGCGTCTTTTAAGATGTATCTAGACAGATACATGAATGGGCAGGAAGAAAAGTGATACAGAACCTTAGAAAATAGGCGACATGTTTAGAGAGAGGATCTGGATCGGCGCAGGCTTGGAGGGCCGAAGGGCCTGTTCCTGTGCTGTAATTATCTTTGTTCTTTGTTCTTTGTTCTTTGAATGGTGGTGGACAATTAAACAACCAACTGGAGGAGGTGGCTCCACTAACATCCCCATCCTCACTGATGGGGGAGCCCAGCACATCAGTGCGAAAGATAAGGCTGAAGCATTTGCAACAATCTTCAGCCAGAAGTGCCGAGTTGATGATCCATCTCGGCCTCCTCCTGAAGTCACCAGCATCACAGATGCCAGATTTCAGCCAATTCGATTCACTCCCCATCACATCAAGAAATGACTGAAGGCACTGGATACTGCAAAGGCTATGGGCCCTGACAATATTCCGGCAATTGTACTGAAGATCTGTGCTGCAGAACGTTCCGCACCCCTAGCCAAGCTGTTCCAGTATAGTTACAACACTGGCATCTACCCAGCAATGTGGAAAATTGCCCAGGTATGTCTTGTACATACAAAACAGGACAAATCCAACCCGGCCAATTACCACCCTATCAGTCTACTCTTAATCATCAGCAAAATGATGGAAGGTGTTATCAACAGTGCCATCAAGCAGCACTCAGACAGCAATAAAAACAGAAAGTGCTGGAAATACTCAGCAGGTCTGGCAGCATCTGTGGAGAGAGAAACAGAGTTAATGTTTCAGGCCTCTGACCTTTCATCAGAAGTGGCAAAGGTTAGAAGTGTAATAGGTTTGAAGCAAGTAAAGCGGGGGTGGGGGAAAAGAGAACAAAAGGGAAGGTGTGTGATAGGACAGAGGGCCGGACAGATTAACTGACAAGGAGGTCTTGGGGCAAAGGCAAAGAGACTGTGCTAATGGTGTTTAGTTTAGTTTAGAGATACAGCACTGAAACAGGCCCTTTGGCCCACCGAGTCTGTGCCGACCATCAACCGCCCATTTATACTAATCCTACACTAATCCCATATTCCTACCACATCCCCACCTGTCCCTATATTTCCCTACCACCTACCTATACTAGTGACAATTTATAATGGCCAATTTACCTATCATCCTGCAAGTCTTTTGGCTTGTGGGAGGAAACCGGAGCACCCGGAGAAAACCCACGCAGACACAGGGAGAACTTGCAAACTCCACACAGGCAGTACCCAGAACTGAACCCGGGTCGCTGGAGCTGTGAGGCTGCGGTGCTAACCACTGTGCCACTGTGCCGTGTGGTGAAAGACAAAGCATTAGTGTCGAGGGAGTGTTAATAACAGAATAATGAGCAGCCCGAGTCAAAAGCATAAACATGAAAAACGAGTAGGCAGGCACATGGTAAAAAAAAAGATAGAACAAGATAAAAGAAAATAAAAATAAAAAGGGGGCAGTCATGCTCTGAAATTATTGAACTCAATGTTCAGTCCGGCAGGCTGTAGTGTGCCTAATCGGTAAATGAGATGCTGTTCTTCGAGCTTGTGTTGATGTTCACTGGAACACTGCAGCAATCCCAGGACAGAGATTTGAGCATGAGAGCAGGGGGGTGTGTTGAAATGGCAAGCAACCGGAAGCTCGGGGTATTTCCAGCATTTCTGCTTTTATTTCAGATTTCCAGCATCCGCAGTATCTTGCTTTTATTTCAGCATTTGACCGAGTATGGCATCAAGGAGCCCTAGCAAAATTGGAGTTAATAGGAATCAGGGGGAAAACTCTCCACTGGTTGGAGTCATACCTAGCGCAAAGGAAGATGGTTGTGGTTGTTGGAGGTCAATCATCGGAGCTCCAGGACATCACTGCAGGAATTCCTCAGGGTAGTGTCCTAGGCCCAACCATCTTCAGCTGCTTCATCAATGACCTTCCTTCAATCATAAGGTCAGAAGTGGGGATGTTCGCAGATGATTGCACAATGTTCAGCACCATTCGTGACTCCTCAGATACTGAAGCAGTCCTTGTAGAAATGCAGCAAGACCTGGACAATATCCAGGCTTGGGTTGATAAGTGGCAAGTAACATTCGTGCCACACAAGTGCCAGGCAATGACCATCTCCAACAAGAGAGAATCTAACCATCTCCCCTTGACATTCAACAGCATTACCATCGCTGAATCCCCCACTATCAACATCCTGGGGGGGTCAGCATTGACCAGAAACTGAACTGGAGTAGCCATATAAATACCGTGGCTACAAAAGCAGGTCAGAGGCCAGGAATCCTGCGGTGAGTAACTCACCTCCTGACTCCCCAAAGCCTGTCCACCATCTACAAGGCACAAGTCAGGAGTGTGATGGAATACTCTCCACTTGCCTGGATGGGTGCAGCTCCAACAACACTCAAGAAGCTCGACACCATCCAGGACAAAGCAGCCCGTTTGATTGGCACCCCATCTACCACCTTAAACACTCCCTCCACCATCGACACACAGTGGCAGCAGTGTGTACCATCTACAAGATGCACTGCAGCAACTCACCAAGACTCCGTAGACAGCACCTTCCAAACTCGCGACCTCTGCCAACGAGAACAGGGGCAGCAAATACATGGGAACACCACCACCTGCAAGTTCCCCTCCAAGTCACACACCATCCTGACTTGGAACTATATCACCGTTCCTTCACTGTCGCTGGGTCAAAATCCTGGAACTCCCTTCCTAACAGCACTGTGGCTGTACCTACCCCACATGGACTGCAGTGGTTCAAGAAGGCAGCTCACCACCACCTTCTCAAGGGCAATTAGGGATGGGCAATAAATGCTGGCCTGGCCAGTGACGCCCACATCCCATGAAAAGAATAAAAGAAAAATTAAACACTCCCAGGGCAGGTGCAGCACAGTGTGGATACAGAGTAAAGCTCCCTCTACATTGTCCCATTACTCTGTATCTAACTCCCGTTTTTTTTTCTTTTTTTCCCCTTCTTTTTCGTATCTAACCCTGTTTTTTTTTTAGGTGGCCTTTATACCCCAGGCCCCTTTTATATATTCTATGTCGAGGGGGCCTTTATTCCTCAGGCCCCCTTTATATACACACTTATATATTTAAAATAACTTTATTAAAAACAGAAATAAACAAAAACTCAAATTAAAATGCCATTCTCGGCGTCGACAATGCACTCCAGTCCCTGCGGTGCCCACCGGTCGCGGAAGGCCTCAAGCATACCGGCGGACACCGCATGCTCCTTCTCCAGGGACACCCGGGCGCGAACGTAACCGCGGAAGAGGGGCAGGCAATCGGGGAGGACTGAACCCCCGACGGCCCGCAACCTGGACCTGTGAATTGCCACCTTGGCCAGGCCCAGGAGCAGACCGACGAGGAGATCCTCCTCCTGGCCCAAGCCCCTCCGCACCGGGTGCCCAAAGATCAGGAGCGTGGGACTGAAGTGCAGCCAGAATTTGAGGAGCAGCCCCTTCAGATACTCAAATAGGGGCTGCAACCTCGCACACTCCATATAAATGTGGAACACGGACTCGTCCAGGCCGCAGAAAGTACAGGTGGCCTGGGAGTCCGTGAACCTACTTAAAAGCCTATTGCACGGGACTGCTCTGTGCAGCACCCTCCACCCCAGGTCCCCGATGTAAAGGGGGAAGACTCCCGCGTAGAGAGACCTCCATCGGGGTTTCCCCTCGCCGCCAGATGGCAACGCGGACCGCCAGGGCGTGTCCGGCCGGCTGACGAGGGCGAGGAAGTGGAGAGTGTGCAGGAGCAGCCCGTACAGGAAACCCCTCCGTGCCGATTGGAATGGCACGGAGGGCATTTCCGAGAGGCGGCTCGGGTTGTGCGGGACCGGCTCCCGAGGAGGGTTTCGGGGCCTGGGTCCGATGAGCAGTTTCAGCCGAGCGGGGGTCAGCTCCGCCGGGATCGCTCTGCACTCCTGAGCCCCCTCGCCACACGCAGTTGAGGGGCGTCCCGGGGGTTTCGGCTACTCCTCCGCCCGCCGGAGTCAGCCGCCTGGACAGCCGAGGCGCTCTCCTCCGCCGGCGGGGGAGCGCCCTGACTGGAGGCGACCATGTTCCAGACTCGGAAAAGATCCCGGTAAAAGACAGGCAACTCCCTCAGAGAGGCGCGGCTAACGGACTCCACCGGGAGCTGCGTGTCGTCTTGAAGGCAGTGACACTGGCGGAAAAAATACGTCGCCAGCGCACACCATCTGGGAGGACGCTCGACGGACAGGTATCTCTGCAGGGTCCGAAGGCGGAGAGTCGCAGCCTGGGTGCGGACGCACACCAGCGACTGACCGCCCTCCTCGATCGGGAGTCTCAGGACCACGGCAGAGACCCAGTGTTTCCTCTTGCCCCAGAAGAAATCGACAAGTTTCTTCTGGATCTTGGTGGCAAATACAGGGGGCGGGGCCAAAGTGACCAACTGGTACCACAGCATGGAGGCCACCAGTTGGTTTATGACCAACGCTCGGCCCCTGTAGGAAAGCACTCGGAGCAGTCCTGTCCAGCGCCCCAGCCGAGCGGTGACTTTCGCCTCCAACTCCTGCCAGTTTGCCGGCCAGGCTTCCTCAGCGGGGCTAAGGTGGACTCCCAGATAGAGGAGGTGCGTGGTGCTCCACGCAAAAGGTGTCATCTCCTCCGGCAGGGAGTCCACCCGCCACTGACCAACCAGGAGTCCGGAACATTTCTCCCAATTGATCCTCGCGGAGGACGCGGCAGAAAAGGTCTGCTGGCAGTCGCGCATCCTCCGCAAGTCAACGGGATCTGTGATTGTGAGGAGCACGTCGTCGGCGTAAGCCGAGAGGACGACCCGCATGGCCGGCTCGCGCAGAGCCAATCCCGTCAACCTCCTGCGAAGCAGGCACAGGAAGGGCTCCACGCAGATGGTATACAATTGGCCGGACATGGGGCACCCCTGACGCACTCCTCTCCCAAATCGAAGGGGCGCCGTCAAGGACCCGTTAACTTTGACTAGACACTCTGCGGCGGTGTATAAAAGTCGGGCCCGGGCCACAATATGCGGCCCGAGTCCGAAAGCGCGCAGAGTCCCGAAAAGGTAATCGTGATCCACCCTGTCGAACGCCTTCTCCTGATCGAGGGAGAGAAAGGCGACCGACTGACCAGTCCTCTGGGAAAGATGGATCAGGTCCCGGACCAGATGGATGTTGTCCTGGATGGACCGGCCCGGGACCGTGTAGGACTGGTCGGGGTGGATCATGTGGGCCAGCACGGAGCCCAGGCGGGTAGACATAGCCCGGGCAAAGATCTTATAATCCGTGCTGAGGAGGGAGACCGGACGCCAGTTTTTAAGCAGGCGGAGATCGCCCCTCTTCGGCAGCAGGACGATGACCGCCCTGCGCCACGAGAGGGGCATCTCCCCGGTCGCCAGGCTTTCCCCCAGGACCCGCGCGTAATCGTCCCCCAGGACATCCCAGAACGCCCTGAGGAACTCCACGGTCAACCCATCCAGCCCTGGGGATTTGCCCCTCGAGAGCTGGTGGAGGGCGCCAGTCAGCTCCGCCAACGTGAGTGGAGCCTCCAATCCTTCGGCGCCCTCCGGGCTGACCTGCGGCAGGTCCTCCCACAAAACTCTGCACGTATCCTCGCTGGACGGATCCGGAGAGAACAACGCACTGTATTAAGTCCGGACCAGGAGGCCCATTCCCTCCGGATCCGTGATGGAGGATCCGTCGTCGGCCAGCAGCTCGACGAGCTGCTTACGGACCCCCCGCCATTTTTCCAGCGAGTAGAAGAAGGGTGAGGCGCGGTCCAAATCTTCCAGGATCTGGATCCGCGACCTCACGTACGCGCCTCGGGACCCTATGAGCTGCAGGTCCCTCAGCGCGCCCTTCTTCTCTTTATACGCCTGCCACAGGGCCGGGTCCGCGACGGCATGACCGAGGCGGGACTCCAAGTCGAGCACCTCCCTCTCAAGGCGCCCGATCTCGGCTTCCCGCCTCTTGGTCGACCCCTTCGCGTACTCCTGACAGAAGACGCGGATGTGAGTCTTGCCCACATCCCACCATAGCCTCAAGGAGGGGAAGCCCCCCTGCTTCCTTCTCCAGTCGGCCCAGAATCGACAGAACGAGTCCCGAAATCGCACGTCCTCCAGCAGCCGGTTGTTAAAGTGCCAGTACGCGGACCCCGCCCGCATGCGGAGCGGAGTGAACTCCGCCCACACCAGGCGGTGGTCCGAGCACGGCACCAGCCGCATGGAGGCCGCCGAGACACGGGAGACGTACACCTGCGAAATGTAGAGGCGGTCGATTCGGGACACTCCCCCTCCTCCAGACCTCCACGTGAAGGCGCTGGAGCCGGGATGGAGATTCCGCCAGACGTCCACCAAGTTAAGGGAGCTGATCAGTCCCCTCAACTTCTCCACTGACGCTTGGCCGCGCTGGGGACCGGAGCGATCCCCCACCTCGAGGGTGCAGTTAAAATCCCCCCCGAGGATGATGCACTCGCCGCTATCGATGGAGCTCAAGAGAGCGGACACTTCTTCAAAGAAGCGCGCTTGCAACGCGCCGGGCCTGGGCGCGTACACGTTCACAAAGTGGAGCGGCACACTACCCAGGCGAACGGCGAGGTGGAGCGAGCGGCCCGGCACTAGCTCCTTGACCCCCAAGATCTCTGGCTGAAAAGTCGGGGCCAACAAGATAGCCACCCCACTAGAAATAGGGGTGAGGTGACTCATGTAGACCCCACCCTGCCACTCCAGGAGCCAGGTGGCTTCGTCTCCCATACGGTGTGGGTTTCCTGCAGGAAGCTCACCGCGTATCTCCCTTCCCTAAGGACTGAGAGATTGTGAAATCTGCGGTGAGCCCCTCTGCTACCGTTGATGTTGAGGCTGGCTATGGTTATCTTCATGTCAAAGGTACTTAAAACCCGTCACCAACAGCTCACTGTGAGGAGGGAGTGGAAGTGCACCTGGCCCTCCACTCCCCCAGCAACCCATTGAGGAACACATTAAAACGGCGCCTCTCAACCAGTTTCACGTCCGCGCGCTTGCCCGCTTTCTTCAGGGCGGCACGGACGGACTGTATGATCAGCGCCAGATTCGACCAATGGTCGAGGGCCAGCTGAACTTTATTGCGACAACCCCTGCAAGCCGCGAGGAAATCCCGGAGTTCCGCCGTGGGGATGAGAGAAGATTCGGTGGGAGGCACGAGGGACTCCACCACCTCACTGGCGATGGAATCAAGATCATCCTCCGTGCCCCGCACCGAATCCCCATCCTCCTCCAGGTTGTCACCGCCAGTGGCCGACACATCTACCACACACTATGGGGCGGACGTCCCGGCCGCGCCAGCTGGTCCCGCCTCCGTCACGATCCCACCCCCAGGATCGATGGCGGAGGAGTCCTCTCTGGGTTCTATTGTGAAACTGGAGCCTGTAGGCACCAGCGGTTCAGGAACCCCCTCCACCTCCGTCCCCAGGCCAATGAGTGGTCCAGGGGAGACAGAAGTTCCGGGCTCCGGGAAACCAGCCGGAGCCGAGACTGGAGGCGGAGGGAGGAGGCTATCTCCTGCTCCGCCAGCACCCACAGGCCCAGCAGATGGGGCAGCATTCTCAGTTATAACTGGGTCGGTGTCTCCTGGTTGGTGGTGGACTCCGGCTGGGAGGCCTGACCCTCTGGGGCCTCGCCCTCCCCTTCATTCAGGGCACCCGACCCAGTAGCAGTGGCAGAATGGGCGGCGTCCCCAGGCTCCCCCACCACAAGCAGGGCCCCACTTACTCCTTCAGGAGGGGCCTCAAGTACCGGGGCCTTCCCCTCCCCTCCATCCTGAGGAATAGAGTGCTCCTGCCCGGACTTTGCAGCCTTGGTGGTGGCGGTAGGGGAAACCTGGGGACCCGAAACAGGAGACAGCTCCCTCCAACAGATGGGCCCTGCGCCTCAGGGCCCCTTGTTACCTCTGTGGAGGGGTGCCTTCTCCTCTTTTTCCCAGTTGTGTGCGGAGGCTCAGAGACGTCCATATCATCAGAGGCCTCCACCTCCACACTCTCCTTTTTTTTTATTCACCCTGGGCCTGAGCCCAGCCCTGGGGCAAGTTGACTTCCCGAGATCGGGCCTTGGGCTGAGCTCAGGCTCGGGTAGTGTCACGGTGTCCAGGGGACGCGCCTCTCTATGTTTATTTCTCCTCCCCGCCTTCCTTCCACTTGGACGGTCACCCCCCTCCCTGCCGGAGGCCATGAAAACCACAGCCTCCGGTACCGACTGAATGGTATCTGGTGGTGGTGTAGGGGGGGTGGGAGGAGGTGCAGCGTCGCCACCCTGGGCCGCCGAGTTGGAGTTGGCAGCCGGGAGGTTGGGGCAGTTCTTACGAACATGCCCCACCCCCTTACAGACATGGCACCGCACCCCGTCCAAGGTCCAGAAGACGCAGTAGGCCGTTCCCTGGAATTCTACATAAAAGTTGCCCTCTGTCACCTCCTCCCGCGCCAGCTGCATGAATAACTGGCGGCGGAAGGAGTACACGTGTCGGAGGCTGTTCTCCCGAAGACCGAGCGGGACTGGGGTGAGCCCCGTCTTTACCTCCCCCAGATGGTGCAGGTGGGGAAGGAGGAGCTCACCAGGAATGAAGGGCAGGACATTGGATAGAATGAGCCTTTGCGCAGTGGCCTCCAGGGGGTCAACTGGCAGAAAGGTCCCGCCCACAGTGAGCCCCTTGCTCAGAGCCAGGGACACCGCCCGCTCGGTCTTCAGGAAAAACACCGCCTTCCCGTACATTTTAGAGGCTGCAACAATGGCCGAAGGGCCGACAACCTCGGCCATTGCTTTCACGCATGCCTCGATAGTCATGTTCGGGTGGACCTAGCTCTTGACCCCATGCTTCGATGTTAATAAAGCAAACGGTGACGGGGCAACAGGTGCAGCTGCAGCAGCCGCAGCAGCATATGAACGGGAAGGCCCCGCCACCGGCGAAGAGGGGCTTGCCATGGGGTCGCAGAGCTACGTCCACCCCCAAGAAACAAAGCACACAACAGTTTTCTTAAACACAAACAATATGATGGGGGAGGGGGGGATGGGAATAGAGGAGGATAGGGCTGAAAAGGACAAGGAGAGGAGAGGATAGGTGGCCGAGTGATGGAAGAGAGAGAACAGCTGCAAGGATGTTACACTTCAATTGGTGGTTGGAGCACCTTCCTGCAGAGTCGACACTCCACTCTTCCAGTTAGGGGAGGGTTCTTCGCCCGGGTCGGTTAGAGCCGCCCGGTTCTCTCCCTTTTCTGTTGTTGTGTAAGGATTTTCTTCAGCCGGGCAGCTCCAGCCGTCCCGAGCCACACAGTTGGGGGTGGGGAGGGAGCCCCTTTTGTGCAGGATGGCAGATAAACACAAGAGCTAGTACAGGGGCTCCCGATAGAATTTGGCAGCCCCACCCCTGGATCTTCCGGTGCCTTCTCCCTCCCCCAACAGTCCAAACAACCAACAGTTCTCTGGTGCTCCAACACCCACCTCTCCAAAATGACTTGCAGGTCTTCTTAATCGTTGAAAAAGTGTAACAGTTCCTCAGCAAATGCAGCTGTCTCCACTCTATAGTCACCTCTTTGCAGTTATTCCACTCTCCTCTCCCCAGTTGCTGCAGTCTCCACTCTCCACTCTGCAATTGCTGCAACACAGGTGCAGCTGCTCCCCCTGATTGCTGGCAGGAAGTGCTCCAAATTGACCAGCCAATCCCAGTGCTGTACCTGTCCTGGGAGTGTTTGAACAAAGAACAAAGAGAACAAAGAACAGTACAGCACAGGAACAGGCCATTTGGCCCTCCAAGCCTGCACTGATCTTGATGCCTGTCTAAACTAAAACCTTCTGCACTTCCGGGGCCCATCCCTCTATTCCCTTCCTATTCATATATTTGTCAAGATGTCTCTTAAACGTCGCTATCGTATCTGCTTCCACCACCTCCCCTGGCAGCAAGTTCCAGGCACTCACCACCCTCTGTGTAAAGAACTTGCCTCGCACATCCCCTCTAAACTTTTCCCCTCGCACCTTAAACCTATGTCCCCTAGTAACTGACTCTTCCACCCTGGGAAAAAGCTTCTGACTATCCACTCTGTCCATGCCGCTTATAACTTTGTAAACCTCTATCATGTCGCCCCTCCACCTCCGTCGTTCCAGTGAAAACAATCCGAGTTTATCCAACCTCTCCTCATAGCTAATGCCATCCAGACCAGGCAACATCCTGGTAAACCTCTTCTGTACCCTCTCCAAAGCCTCCATGTCCTTCTGGTAGTGTGGCGACCAGAATTGCACACAATATTCTAAGTGTGGCCTAACTAAGGTTCTGTGTTTGATGGGGACAGTCTATATTTTGAAATACTCTCCTGTGTGTTTCTGCTGTGTTTGGGCTTTTAAGCAGGAGATGGACATCTCACATTGAGAGGCTCATCGCAGTATCTCAGTGGAGACACGGATCCCAATTTTGTTGTCATTCAATCCCTGATCCCTGGTTTAGGAATGTTACCAATTATCGGACTGGAAGGACACTTCCTGTCTCTGCAGTCCCTTGTGACTCTCAGCAGGTTTAGAGAGAGGCCATTAATAGCAGCCATTAGCTTGCATCCCATTCACTGGAGTCTGTTAATGTTATTTATTGATGAGCAGTCTGCTGTATTCATCACAATCAGATTAAGACAGAGCGGGGCAGTATCAGGGTGCAGTCTCAGAGGGAGGTGACACCCAGCACTGAGGGCAGGTCACAATAAACCTCCAGCAAACTTCAGTTTCCCAAACTGTCGCTGGGTCCAGGCCAAGTTTACTGATCCCAGCCTGGCTGCTACTGAGTCAAACATAGAATCACAAACACCCAGGTTTCAGCCCAGTCTGGCACAGACTGTGTGCAATGAGATTGATTGGGGTATAAGATAGAGAGAGAGAGAGAGAAAGAAAATGAGACAGAGTGACAAAGAGACAGAGAGAGAGAGACAGACAGACAGACCGACAGAGAGAGACATAGAGACAGAGAGACAGAGCGAGTGAGTGAGAGAGAGATAGACAGAGACAGAGAGAGAGAGAGAGAGAGAGAAACAGAGAGAGAGAGACAGAGAGTGAGAGAGAAAGAAAGAAAATGAGACAGAGTGACAAAGAGAGAGAGAGCGAGACATAGAGAGAGAGACAGACAGACAGACCGACAGAGAGAGACATAGAGACAGAGAGACAGGCAGACACAATGAGAGTGTGAAAAAGAAACAGACTGACCGACAGAGACAGAGACAGAGAGAGTGAGAGAGAGACAGACATAGAGACAGAGAGCGACAGAGACACAGAGAGAGGGAGAGACAGAGAGAGGGAGAGACAGAGGGCGAGAGAGAGACAGAGAGTGAGAGACAGACACAAAGAGAGTGAGAGAGAGAGAGAGACAGACAGACAGTGAAAGGGAGACGGAGAGTGAGAGAGAGAGGAGCGACAGACACAGACAGAGTGAGAGAGAGAGAGACATAGAGACAGAGAGCGACAGAGACACAGAGAGAGGGAGAGACAGAGAGAGGGAGAGACAGAGGGCGAGAGAGAGACAGAGAGTGAGAGACAGACACAAAGAGAGTGAGAGACAGACAGACAGACCGACAGTGACAGAGAGGCAGAGAGAGAGAGTGAAAGAGAGAGACAGAGACAGAGAGATACAGAGAGAGAGACAGAGAGTGAGAGACAGACACAAAGAGAGTGAGAGAGAGAGAGAGACAGACAGACAGTGAAAGGGAGACGGAGAGTGAGAGAGAGAGGAGCGACAGACACAGACAGAGTGAGAGAGAGAGAGACAGACCGACAGAGAGACAGAGGCAGGGAGAGAGACACACACACACAAATAGAGAGCGAGAGAGACAGAACGAGACAGAGAGATAGAGCGAAACAGAAACAGACAGAGACAGAGACGGAGAGAGACAGAGTGACAGACAAAGAGAGAAAGAGACATGGAGGCAGAGAGACAAAGAGAGAGAAAGAGACAGAGACACAGAGACAGAGCAAGAGAGAGAGACAGAGAGAGAGAGAGAGTCATAGAATCATACAGTTATACAGCACAGAAACATGTCCTTCAGCCCAACGTGTCTGTGCTGACCATCAAGCACCCATCAATTCTAATACCATTTTCCCACACTTGGTCTTGTATGCTATGGCGTTTCAAGTAAAGGTCTGCAAAGGAAACCCGACCCAGCCCGAATGCTGAAGCCAGAAGCCCGACCTGACCCTACCCAGACGCACGATGTCGGGTCTGTAGGTATCAGGTCGGGTAGCAGGTCTTTACATCAGAACATGGGGAAATGCCAGCTACCCGACCCCGACAGGACCTGACCCCGACCCCGACAGGACCCCGACCCCGACAGGACCCGACCCCGACCCCAACAGGACCCGACCCCGACCCCAACAGGACCCTGACCCCGACCCCGACAGGACCCTGACCCCAACAGGACCCGACCCCGACCCCGACAGGACCCGACCCCGACCCCAACAGGACCCGACCCCAACAGGACCCCGACCCCGACAGCACCCGACCCCGACAGCACCCGACCCCGACAGGACCCGACCCCGACCCTGACAGGACCCGACCCCGACAGGACCCGACCCCGACCCCAACAGGACCCTGACCCCGACAGGACCCGACCCTGACCCTGACAGGACCCGACCCTGACCCCGACAGGACCTGACCCCGACCCCAACAGGACCCCGACCCCGACAGGACCCGACCCCGACAGGACCCGGTCCCGACCCCAACAGGACCCGACCCCGACCCCGACAGGACCCGACCCTGACAGGACCCGACCCCGACCCCGACAGGACCTGACCCCGACCCCAACAGGACCCCGACCCCGACAGGACCCGACCCCGACCCCGACAGGACCTGACCCCGACCCCAACAGGACCCCGACCCCGACAGGACCCGACCCCAACAGGACCCGACCCTGACCCCGACAGGACCTGACCCCGACCCCAACAGGACCCCGACCCCGACAGGACCCGACCCCGACCCCGACAGGACCTGACCCCGACCCCAACAGGACCCCGACCCCGACAGGACCCGACCCCGACCCCGACAGGACCCGACCCTGACAGGACCCGACCCCGACAGGACCCGGTCCCGACCCCGACAGGACCCGACCCCGACCCTGACAGGACCCGACCCCGACAGGACCCGACCCCGACCCCGACAGGACCCGACCCCGACAGGACCCGACCCCAACCCCGACAGGACCCGACCCCGACCCCAACAGGACCCGACCCTGACACCGACAGGACCTGACCCCGACCCCAACAGGACCCCGACCCTGACAGGACCCGACCCCGACAGGACCCGGTCCCGACCCCAACAGGACCCGACCCCGACCCCGACAGGACCCGACCCTGACAGGACCCGACCCCGACAGGACCCGGTCCCGACCCCAACAGGACCCGACCCCGACCCCGACAGGACCCGACCCCGACAGGACCCGACCCCGACAGGACCCGACCCCGACCCTGACAGGACCCGACCCCGACAGGACCCGACCCCGACCCCGACAGGACCCGACCCCGACAGGACCCGACCCCGACCCCAACAGGACCCGACCCCGACCCCGACAGGACCCGACCCCGACCCCGACAGGACCCGACCACGTGTCTGGTTCGGGTTGGGTTGGGTTTCTTTTGCAGACCTTTGGTTTCAAGTGCTCATCTAAATACTTAAATGTTGTGAGGGTTCCTGCCTCTACCACCCCTTCAGACAGTGCGTTCCAGATTCCAACCACCCTCTGGGTGAAATTTATTTTCCTCAAATCCCCTCTAAACCTCATGCACCTTACCTTAAATATGTGATCCCTGGTTATTGACCCCTCCGCTAAGGGAAAAAGCTTCTTCCTATCTAACCTATCAATGCCCGTCATAATTTTGCATACCTCAATCATGTCCCCCCTCAGCCTTCTCTGCTCTAAAGAAAACAAGCCTAGGCTTTTCAGTCTCTCTTCATAGCTGAAATGCTCCAGCCCAGGCAACATCCTGGTGAATCTCCTCTGCACCCTCTCCAGTGTAATCACATCCTTCCTATAGTGTGGTGCCCAGAACTGTACACAGTACTCCAGCTGTGGCCTAACTAGCATTTTATACAGCTTCACCATAACCTCCCTGCTCTTATATTCTCTGCCTTGGCTAATAAAGGCAAGTATCCCATATGCCTTCCTCATCACATCCACCTGTGCTGCTGCCTTCAGTGATCTATGGACAAGTACACCAAGGTCCCTCTGACCCTCTGTACTTCCTAGGGTCCTACCATCCATTGGATAGTCCCTTGCCTTGTTGTTCCTCCCAAAATGCATCACCTCACACTTCTCAGGATTAAATTCCATTTGCCACTGCTCCGCCCATCTTACCAGCCCATCTATATCGTCCTGTAATCTAAGGCTTTCCTCCTCACTATTCACAACACCACCAATTTTCATGTCATCTGCGAACTTACTAATCATACCTCCTATATTCACGTCTAAATCATTAATGTACACTACAAACAGCAAGGGTCCCAGCACCGATCCCTGTGGTACACCACTGGTCACAGGCTTCCAATCGTAAAAACAACCCTCGACCATCACCCTCTGCCTCCTGCCACTAAGCCAATTTTGCCAAATTGCCCTGGATCCCATGGGCTCTGACCTTCTTAACCAATCTCCCATGCGGGACCTCATCAAAAGCCTCACTGAAGTCCATGTAGACTACATCAACTGCTTTACCCTCATCTATACATCTAGTCACCGCCTCAAAAAATTCAATCTAGTTTATTAGACATGATCTCCCCCTGACAAAGCCATGCTGACTATCCCTGATTAATCCCTGCCTCTCCAAGTGGAGATTAATCCTGTCTCTCAGAATTTTTTCCTATAGTTTCCCAACCACTGATGTTAGACTCACCGGCCTGTAATTACCTGGTTTATCCCTGCTACCCTTCTTGAATAATGGTACCGCATTCGCTGTCCTCCAGTCCTCTGGTACCTCTCCTGTGGCCAGAGAGGATTTGAAAATTTGTGTCAGAGCCCCTGCTATCTCCTCCCTTGCCTCACATAACAGCCTGGGATACATCTCATCTGGGCCTGGGGATTGATCCACTTTTAAGCCCACTAAAACAGCTAATACTTCCTCCCTTTCAATGTTAATATGTTCAAGTATATCACAATCCCCCTCCCTGATCTCTACACCTACATCGTCCTTCTCCATAGTGAACACAGATGAAAAGTAATCATTTAAAACCTCACCTTTGTCCTCCGGCTCCACACACAGATTGCCACTTTGGTCCCTAATGGGCCCTACTCTTTCCCTGGTTATCATCTTTCCCTTAATATACTTATAAAATGCCTTGGGATTTTCCTTTATCTTGCCCGCCAGTGATTTTTCATGTCCCCTCGTCGCTCTCCTAATTACTTTTTTAAGTGCCACCCTACACTTTCTATACTCCTCTAGGGTCTCTGCTGTTTTCAGCGCTCTGAATCTGCCATAAGCCTCTTTTTATTCCTGATCCAATCCTCTATATCCCTTGACATCCAGAGTTCCCTGGACTTGTGGGTCCTACCCTTCACCTTAATAGGAACATGTTGGCTCTGAACTCTCACTATTTCCTCTTTGAATGATTCCCACTGGTCTGATGTAGACTTTCCTACAAGTAGCTGCTCCCAGTCCACTTTAGCCAGATTCTGATTTATCATATTGAAATCTGCCTTCCACCAATTCAGTACCTTTATTTCTGGTCCATCTTTGTCCTTTTCCATAACTACCTTAAATCTTCCAGAGTTATGGTCACTATCCCCGAAATGCTCTCCCACTGACACTTCTACCACTTGACCGACTTCATTCCCTAGGATTAGGTCCAGTACTGCCCCTTCTCTTATAGGACTATCTACGTACTGGCTCAAAAAGCTCTCCTGGATGCATTTTAAGAATTCTGCCCCCTTTAAGCCTTTTGCACTAAGACTATCCCAGTTGATATTGGGGAAGTTGAAATCCCCTACTATTATTACCCTATTATTTTTACACCTCTCTGAGATTTGCCTACATATCTGCTCCTCTATCTCTCCCTGAATGTTTGGAGGCCTGTAGTACACTCCCAGCCAAGTGATTAACCCCTTTTTGTTTTTAAGTTCTACCCATATGGCCTCATTTGAGGAACCTTCTAAGATATCATCCCTCCTTACTGCAGTAATTGTCTCCTTGATCAACAGTGCAATACCACCTCCTCTTGTACCCCCTCCCCTGTCTCGCCAGAAGATTCTATACCCTGGAATATTGAGCTGCCAGTCCTGCCCCTCCATCAACCATGTCTCGGAGATAACAATAATATCATAATCCCATGTGTTAATCAACACCCTCAATTCATCTGCCTTACTAGTAGGACTCCTTACATTAAAATAGATGCAATCCAGCCTTGTATTTTTCCCTTGTACCTTAACAGGTCTATATTTGCTCTGCCTTCCAGACTGACTCAGTTTCTCTTCTATATTTGACTGTGCATCACCCCCTACTGTAACTCCACTCTGTATCCCATCCCCCTGCCAAATTAGTTTAAACCCACCCCAACAGCACGAGCAAACCTCCCAGCAAGGATCTTGGTCCCGTTCTGGTTCAGGTGCAACCCGTCCAACTTGTACAGGTCCCACCTTCACCAGAAACAATCCCAGTGATTCAGGAAACTAAAGCCCTCCCTCCTGCACCACCTCCTCAGTCACGCATTCATCTACTCTGTCCTCCTATTTCTATACTCACTCGCACGTGGCACCGGGAGTAATCCAGAGATTACAACCTTTGAGGTCCTGCTTTTTAATCTGCTGCCTAGCTCCCTTGCACCAGGGAGGCAACATGCTATCCTGGAATCATGTCTGCGACCACAGAAACGCCTATCTGTTCCTCTAACCATAGAATCCCTGACCACTATTGCCACCTTGTCACTTTTTGTTTCCAACCCAGCATAGCTGAGTCAGCCATGACATTCCGGTCATGACTCTCGGTGCATTCTCCAGAGGAACCCCCTCTCCCGTCGGTACTCAGAACTGAATACCGGTTAGAAAGTGGAATGTCCTCTGGGGACTCCTGCACTACCTGCCCTGACTTCTTTGTCCGTCCAGCAGCCACCCAGTCACCCCCAACTGTGCTTGCTTAGGCACTGGCTTGACTACCTCCTGAAACCACGTAGTCCTCCACCTCATGGATGTGCCACAGTGACTCCAGCCGCTGCTCGAGCTCCAAAACCTGAAGCTCAAGCTTCTGCAACCGGAGACGATTTCTGCAAACATGTTCGCCAAGGTCACATGGCACGTCCACGACTTCCCACATTGCACAGAAGGTACATTCCGCTTGGCCAAGCTGCCCTGTCATTACTAACTTAACTTACCAGCTATTTACAATCAACTTTTATCCCCTGTACCTTTGAGGCTGAGAAAGAAAAAGACCAAAGAGCACCTTCCACCAGCGTGATCTTGCGCAGAGTGACGGGGCGCGGAGTGGCAGGCAGTGTGACAGTGTGCAATGTGACGGGGCACAGAGTGACAGGGAGTGAGACAGCGCAGTGTGACAGTGTGACAGTGTGCTGTGTGATGGGGCGCAGTGCGACGGGGCGCAAGAGTGACAGTGTGCAGTGTGACGGGGCGCAGAGTGACAGGGAGTGAGACATGGCAGTGTGACGGGGCGCAGTGTGACGGGGCGCAGTGTGACGGGGCGCAGTGTGATGGGGCGCAGTGTGATGGGGTGCAAGAGTGACAGTGTGCAGTGTGTCGGGATACAGTGTGCAGTGTGACGGGGCGCAGTGTGACGGGGCGCAGAGTGACGGGGCGCAGAGTGATGGGGCGCAGTGTGACGGGATGCAGTGTGACGGGGCGCAGTGTGACGGGGCGAAGAGTGACAGGGTGTGAGACAGCGCAGTGTGACAGTGTGCAGTGTGACGGGGCGCAGAGTGACGGGGCGCAGAGTGACGGGGCGCAGTGTGACGGGACGCAGTGTGACGGGGCGAAGAGTGACGGGGCGAAGAGTGACAGGGTGTGAGACAGCGCAGTGTGTAGTGTGACAGTGTGTAGTGTGACGGGGCGCAGTGTGACGGGATGCAGTGTGACGGGGCGAAGAGTGACAGGGTGTGAGACAGCGCAGTGTGACAGTGTGTAGTGT
The DNA here is from genome assembly GCF_036365525.1 of Heterodontus francisci. Taxonomy (NCBI): domain Eukaryota; kingdom Metazoa; phylum Chordata; class Chondrichthyes; order Heterodontiformes; family Heterodontidae; genus Heterodontus; species Heterodontus francisci. The sequence continues at coordinate 1,369,953 of NC_090377.1, forward strand.
GACGTGATGCAGTGTGACAGTGTGCAGTGTGATGCGGCGCGGTGTGACAGTGTGCAATGTGACGGGGCACAGAGTGACAGGGAGTGAGACATCGCAGTGTGGCGGTGTGACAGTGTGCAATGTGACGGGGCGCAGTGTGATGGGGCGCAGTGTGATGGTGCGCAAGAGTGACAGTGTGCAGTGTGACGGGATGCAGTGTAACAGTGTGCAGTGTGACGGGGCGCAGAGTGACGGGGCTCAGAGTGACAGGCTGTGAGACAGTGCAGTGTGACGGGGCGCAGAGTGACGGGGCGCAGAGTGACGGGGCGCAGAGTGACGGGGCGCAGAGTGACGGGGCGCAGAGTGACAGGCTGTGAGACAGTGCAGTGTGACAGTGTGCAGTGTGACAGGGAGCAGTGTGATCGGGAGCAGTGTGACAAGGCGCAGAGTGACAGGCTGTGAGACAGCGCAGTGTGACAGTGTGCAGTGTGACGGGGCGCAGTGTGACGGGGCTCAGTGTGACGGGGCGAAGAGTGACAGGGTGTAAGACAGCGCAGTGTGACAGTGTGTAGTGTGACGGGGCGCAGTGTGACGGGGCGAAGAGTGACAGGGTGTGAGACAGCGCATTGTGACAGTGTGTAGTGTGACGTGATGTAGTGTGACAGTGTGCAGTGTGATGCGGCGCGGCGTGACAGTGTGCAATGTGACGGGGCACAGAGTGACAGGGAGTGAGACATCGCAGTGTGGCGGTGTGACAGTGTGCAATGTGACGGGGCGCAGTGTGATGGGGCGCAGTGTGATGGTGCGCAAGAGTGACAGTGTGCAGTGTGACGGGATGCAGTGTAACAGTGTGCAGAGTGACGGGGCGCAGAGTGACGGGGCGCAGAGTGACGGGGCGCAGAGTGACGGGACGCAGAGTGACGGGGCGCAGAGTGACAGGCTGTGAGACAGTGCAGTGTGACGGGGCGCAGAGTGACGGGGCGCAGTGTGACGGGGCGCAGTGTGACGGGGCGCAGAGTGACGGGGCTCAGAGTGACAGGCTGTGAGACAGTGCAGTGTGACGGGGCGCAGAGTGACGGGGCGCAGAGTGACGGGGCGCAGAGTGACGGGGCGCAGAGTGACGGGGCGCAGAGTGACGGGGCGCAGAGTGACAGGCTGTGAGACAGTGCAGTGTGACAGTGTGCAGTGTGACAGGGAGCAGTGTGATCGGGAGCAGTGTGACAAGGCGCAGAGTGACAGGCTGTGAGACAGCGCAGTGTGACAGTGTGCAGTGTGACGGGGCGCAGTGTGACGGGGCTCAGTGTGACGGGGCGAAGAGTGACAGGGTGTAAGACAGCGCAGTGTGACAGTGTGTAGTGTGACGGGGCGCAGTGTGACGGGGCGAAGAGTGACAGGGTGTGAGACAGCGCATTGTGACAGTGTGTAGTGTGACGTGATGTAGTGTGACAGTGTGCAGTGTGATGCGGCGCGGCGTGACAGTGTGCAATGTGACGGGGCACAGAGTGACAGGGAGTGAGACATCGCAGTGTGGCGGTGTGACAGTGTGCAATGTGACGGGGCGCAGTGTGATGGGGCGCAGTGTGATGGTGCGCAAGAGTGACAGTGTGCAGTGTGACGGGATGCAGTGTAACAGTGTGCAGAGTGACGGGGCGCAGAGTGACGGGGCGCAGAGTGACGGGGCGCAGAGTGACGGGGCGCAGAGTGACGGGACGCAGAGTGACGGGGCGCAGAGTGACAGGCTGTGAGACAGTGCAGTGTGACGGGGCGCAGAGTGACGGGGCGCAGTGTGACGGGGCGCAGTGTGACGGGGCGCAGTGTGACGGGGCGCAGAGTGACGGGGCGCAGAGTGACAGGCTGTGAGACAGTGCAGTGTGACAGTGTGCAGTGTGACAGGGAGCAGTGTGATCGGGAGCAGTGTGACAAGGCGCAGAGTGACAGGCTGTGAGACAGCGCAGTGTGACAGTGTGCAGTGTGACGGGGCGCAGTGTGACGGGGCTCAGTGTGACGGGGCGAAGAGTGACAGGGTGTAAGACAGCGCAGTGTGACAGTGTGTAGTGTGACGGGGCGCAGTGTGACGGGGCGAAGAGTGACAGGGTGTGAGACAGCGCATTGTGACAGTGTGTAGTGTGACGTGATGTAGTGTGACAGTGTGCAGTGTGATGCGGCGCGGCGTGACAGTGTGCAATGTGACGGGGCACAGAGTGACAGGGAGTGAGACAGCGCAGTGTGGCAGGGTGACGGGGCGCAGGGTGACGGGGCGCAAGGTGAAGAGGTGCAGTGTGACGGGGCGCAGTGCGACAGGGCACAAGAGTGACAGTGTGCAGTGTGACGGGGCGCAGAGTGACGGGGAGTGAGACAGGGCAGTGTGACGGGGCGCAGTGTGACGGCTAGTGAGACAGGGCAGTGTGACAGTGTGCAGTGTGATGGGGCGCAGAGTGACAGGGAGTGAGACAAGGCAGTGTGACGGGGCGCAGTGTGACGGGGAGTGAGACAGGGCAGTGTGACGGGGCGCAGTGTGACGGGGAGTGAGACAGGGCAGTGTGACAGTGTGCAGTGTGACGGGGCGCAGAGTGACAGGGAGTGAGACAGGGCAGTGTGACGGGGCGCAGTGTGACGGGGAGTGAGACAGGGCAGTGTGACGGGGCGCAGTGTGACGGGGCGCAGTGTGACGGGGCGCAGTGTGACGGGGCGCAGTGTGACAGGTAGCATGACGGGGCGCAGTGTGACGGGGCGCAGTGTGACAGGGAGCAGTGTGATCGGGAGCAGTGTGACAAGGCGCAGAGTGACAGGCTGTGAGACAGCGCAGTGTGACAGTGTGCAGTGTGACGGGGCGCAGTGTGACGGGGCTCAGTGTGACGGGGCGAAGAGTGATAGGGTGTAAGACAGTGCAGTGTGACAGTGTGTAGTGTGACGGGGCGCAGTGTGACGGGGCGAAGAGTGACAGGGTGTGAGACAGCGCATTGTGACAGTGTGTAGTGTGACGTGATGTAGTGTGACAGTGTGCAGTGTGATGCGGCGCGGCGTGACAGTGTGCAATGTGACGTGGCACAGAGTGACAGGGAGTGAGACAGCGCAGTGTGGCAGGGTGACGGGGCGCAGGGTGACGGGGCGCAAGGTGAAGGGGTGCAGTGTGACGGGGCGCAGTGCGACAGGGCACAAGAGTGACAGTGTGCAGTGTGACGGGGCGCAGAGTGACAGGGAGTGAGACAAGGCAGTGTGACGGGGCGCAGTGTGACGGGGTGTGAGACAGGGCAGTGTGACGGGGCGCAGTGTGACGGGGAGTGAGACAGGGCAGTGTGACAGTGTGCAGTGTGACGGGGCGCAGAGTGACAGGGAGTGAGACAGGGCAGTGTGACGGGGCGCAGTGTGACGGGGAGTGAGACAGGGCAGTGTGACGGGGCGCAGTGTGACGGGGCGCAGTGTGACAGGTAGCATGACGGGGCGCAGTGTGACGGGGCGCAGTGTGACAGGGAGCAGTGTGATCGGGAGCAGTGTGACAAGGCGCAGAGTGACAGGCTGTGAGACAGCGCAGTGTGACAGTGTGCAGTGTGACGGGGCGCAGTGTGACGGGGCTCAGTGTGACGGGGCGCAGAGTGGACAGGGAGTGAGACAGCGCAGTGTGACAGTGTGCAGTGTGACGGGGCGCAGTGTGACGGGGCGCAGAGTGACAGGGAGTGAAACAGCGCAGTGTGACAGTGTGCAATGTGACGGGGCGCGTGGTGACAATGTACAGTGTGATGGGGCGCAGTGCGACAGGGAGCGTGAGAGCGCAGTGTGACGAGGCGCAGTGTGACGGGGCGCAGTGTGACGGGGCGCAGGGTGACAGTGTGCAGTGTGACAGGGCGCAGTGCGACAGGGAGCGTGACAGTGCAGTGTGACAGGGTGCAGTGTGACGACGCGCAGTGTTAGAATCACAGAATAATACAGTGCAGAAGAGGCCTTTCAGCCCATCGAGTCTGCACCGATGCATTAAAGACACCTGACCTGTCTACCTAATCCCATTTGCCAGCACTTGGCCCATTGCCTTGAATGTTATGACGTGCCAAGTGCTCATCCCGGCACTTTTTAAAGGATGTGAGGCAACCCACCTCTACCACCCTCCCAGGCAGGGCATTCCAGACCATCACCACCCTCCAGGTAAAAAAGTTCTTCCTCAAACTCCCCTTAAATCTCCTGCCCCTCACCTTAAACTTGTGCCCCTTATAATCTTGTACACCTCGATTAGGTCACACCTCAGTCTTCTCTGCTCCAGCGAAAACAACCCAAGCCTCTCCAACCTCTCTTTATAGCTTAAATGTTCCATCCCAGGCAACATCCTGGTGAGTCGCCTCTCTCACACAGATCCCTGTGTCACAGGATGCAGTGTGACAGTGTGCAGTGTGATGGGTGCAGTGTGACAGGGCACAGAGTGACGGGGTTCAGTGTGACAGGGCACAGAGTGACGGGGTTCAGTGTGACAGTGTGCAGTGATGTGGCTGATTGTTTCCAGAAAATAAAAGGTAGGGACAGAACATGTGAACGTCATATTGCACCAAGGAATAGTACAAGAGTTGGGAAATTTGATAATGGAACAAACTTAAAGGCTTTGTATCTGAATGCACGAAGCATTCAGAATAAAATTCATGAGTTAACAGCGCAAATAGAGACAAATGGGATTGATTTAGTGGCGATTACTGAGACGTGATTGCAGGGAAACCAGGTTTGGGAATTGAATATCCAAGGGTACTCAGTATTTCGGAAGGATAGACAGGAAGGAAAAGGAGGTGGTGTAGCTTTGTTAGCGAAGGAAGAGAACAGTGCTGTAGTGAGAAACGATATAGGCACTGGAGATCAAGACATAGAATCAGTCTGGGTAGAAATAAGAAATAGCAAGGGAAAGAAGTCCCTGGTGGGAGTAATCTATAAGTCCCCAAACAGTAGTTCCGCAGTGGGGCACAGTATAAACCAGGAAATACTGGGGGCTTGTAAGAAAGGTACGGCAATAATCATGGGTGATTTTAATATGCATATAGACTGGATTAATCATATTGGCAAGGGTAGCTTCGAGGGAGAGTTCATTGAATGTATTAGAGATTGTTTTCTGGAGCAATATGTTGTGGAAGCAACCAGGGAGCAGGCTATTCTAGATTTGGTATCATGTAATGAGGTGGGATTAATTAATGATCTCATAGTTAATAATAAATGATCTCCAGGGAAGAGTGATCATAGCATGCTAGAATTTCAAATTCAGTTTGAGGGTGAGAAACTGGAGTCCCACACTAGCATTCTGGAGTTAAACAAAGGTAATTACATAGGCATGAGGACAGATTTGGCCCTAGTGGACTGGGCAGGAAGACTAAAAGGTAGGACAGTTGATGAGCAGTGGCAGATGTTTAAGGAGACATTCAATTCCTCCCAACTAAAATATATTCCAGAGAGGAAGAAAGATTGTAAGAGGGGGAAAACATCCATGGCTAAGCAAGGAAGTTAAGGATAACATAAAGACAAAAACTAAGGCATACCTTATTGCAAAGGCCAGTGGCAGGCTGGAAGATTGGGAAACTTTTAAAGATCAACAAAGGGTTACTAAAAAGTAATAAAAAGAGCAAAGGCAAATGATGAAAGAAAACTAGTGCAATATAAAAAAAAAAGATAGCAAAAGTTTCTAGAAGTACATAAAAGGGAAGAGAGTAGCTAAAGTGAATGTTGGTCCCTTGGAGGATGAGACTGGGGAGTTAATAGAGGGGAACACAGAAATGGCGGAGACACTAAATCAGTATTTTGCCTCAGTTTTCACGGTGGAGGACACTAGTACCATCCCAATAGTAACAGGAAATGCAGAGGTTATAGAAAGGGAGGAACTTAGAACAATCATCATCACTAGGGAAAAAGTACTGAGAAAACTATTGGGATTGAAGGCAGACAAGTCCTCAGGGCCTGATGGCCCACATCCTAGGGTCTTAAAGGAAGTGGCAGCGGAGATAGTGGATCCATTGGTTATAATATTCCACAATTCCCTGGATGCGGAAAGGTTCCAGTGGATTGGAAAAGTGCTAATATAACGCCCTTATTCAAAAAGGGAGGGAGGCAGAAAGTAGGAAACTACAGACCAGTTAGTTTAACATCTGTCGTTGGGAAATTGTTAGAATCCATTATTAAGAAAGTAATAACTGGATATTTAGAAAGTCAAAACGCAATCCATCAGAGTCAGCATGGTTTTATGAAGGGTAAATCGTGTTGGACTAATTTTCTAGAGTTCTTCGAAGCTGTAACAAGTAAAGCGGATAATGGGGATCCTGTAGATGTAGTATATCTGGACTTCCAGAAGGCATTTGATAAGGTGCCGCACAAAAGGTTAATACACAAGGTAAGATCACATGGGGTTAGGGGCAATTTATTAGCTTGGATAGAGGATTGGCTAACCAACAGAAAACAAAGTCAGGATAAATGGGTCCTTTTCTGGTTGGCAAGATGTAACTAGTGGGGTGCCACAGGGTTCGGTCCTCGGGCCCCAACTATTTACAATCTATATTAATGACTTGGATGCAGGGATAGAAGGTACTACAGCCAAATTTGCAGATGACACTAAAATAGGTGGGATAGTAAGTTACAATAAAGCAATAAGAAATTTACAAATGGATATGGATAGGTTAGGTGAATGGGCCAAAATTTGGCAGATGGAGTTTAACGTGGATAAGTGTGAGGTTATCCATTTTGGTCGGAAGAGCAGAAAGGCAAATTATTATCTAAATGGAGAGAAACCTCAGAGTGCTTCGGTGCAGAGGGATCTGGGTGTCCTCATGCATGGATCACAGAAAACTAGTTTGCAGGTGCAGCAGGTAATAAGGAAGGGAAATGGAATTTTGGCATTTATTGCTAAAGGAATCGAGTATAAAAGTAGGGAAGTGTTGCTGCAACTGTACAAGGCATTAGTGAGACTGCACCTGGAGTATTGCGTACAGTTTTGGTTCCCTTAATTGAGGAGGGATGTAGTTGCATTGGAGGCAGTTCAGAGGAGGTTCACTAGATTGATTCCAGAGATGAGGGATTTGTCTTATGAAGAGAGATTGAGCAGTTTAGGCCTTTACTCTCTAGAGTTTAGAAGAATGAGAGGAAATCTAATTGAGGTATATAAGATGATTAAGGGGATTGACAAAGTAGACGTAGAGAGGATGTTTCCTCTGGTGGGGCAATCTAGAACAAGAGGTAATTGTTTTAGGATAAGGGGTAGCAGATTTAAAACAGAGATGAGGAGAAATTACTTCTCTCAAAGGGTCGTGAGTCTGTGGAATTCACTACCCCAGAGTGCGGTGGATGCTGGGACATTGAGTAAATTTAAGGAGGAGTTTGACAGCTTTTTAATTAGTAATGAGTTGAAAGGTTATGGAGAACGGGCAGGAAAGTGGAGTTGAGGCTGAGATAAGATCAGCCATGATCGTATTAAATGGCGGAACAGGCTCAAGGGGCTGAATTGCCTACTCCTGCTCCTAGTTCTTATGTTCTTATGAAACAGCCTTCCAGTCACAAAAACACCCATCGACCATTACCCTTGCTTCCTGCTTCTGAGCCAATTTTGGATCCAACTTGCCACTTTGCTTTGATCCCATGGGCTTTTACTTTCGTGAATAGTCTGCCATGTGGAACCTTATCAAAAGCCTTGCTAAAATCCATATAGACGACATCAAATGCACTACCATTATCGACTGTCCTTGTTACCTCCTCAAAAAATTCAATCATGTTAGGCAGTTATGACCTTCCCTTAACAAATCTGTGCTCTCTGTCTTTGTTTAATCCTTGTGTTTCTAAATGAAGATTTATCCTGTCCCTCAGAATTTTTTCCAATGATTTTCCCACCACTGAGGTTAGGCTGACTGGCCTGTAATTACTTGGTCTATTCCTTTCTCCCTTTTTAAACAATAGTACACCATTAGCTGTTCTTCAGTCTTCTGAAGAAGGAATTTTCCTCCACACACGATCAGGGGGCAGGTTGTTCAACCTTGCCCGTCTAAGAGCGAAGTCCAAAGTACGGAAAGTCCTCATCAGGGAACTCCTCTTTGCTGACGATGCTGCTTTAACATCTCACACTGAAGAGTGCCTGCAGAGTCTCATCGACAGGTTTGTGGCTGCCTGCAATGAATTTGGCCTAACCATCAGCCTCAAGAAAATAAACATCATGGGGCAGGACGTCAGAAATGCTCCATCCATCAATATTGGCTACCACGCTCTGGAAGTGGTTCAAGAGTTCACCTACCTAGGCTCAACTATCACCAGTAACCTGTCTCTCGATGCAGAAATCAACAAGCGCATGGGAAAGGCTTCCACTGCTATGTCCAGACTGGCCAAGAGAGTGGGGGAAAATGGCGCACTGACACGAAACACAAAAGTCCAAGTGTATCAAGCCTGTGTCCTCAGTACCTTGCTCTATGGCAGCGAGGCCTGGACAACGTATGTCAGCCAAGAGCGACGTCTCAATTCATTCCATCTTCGTTGCCTCCGGAGAATACTTGGCATCAGGTGGCAGGACCGTATCTCCAACACAGAAGTCCTCGAGGCGGCCAACATCCCCAGCTTATACACACTATTGAGTCAGCGGCGCTTGAGATGGCTTGGCCATGTGAGCCGCATGGAAGATGGCAGGATCCCCAAAGACACATTGTACAGCGAGCTCGCCACTGGTATCAGACCCACCGGCCGTCCATGTCTCCGCTTTAAAGACGTCTGCAAACGCGACATGAAATCCTGTGACATTGATCACAAGTCGTGGGAGTCAGTTGCCAGCGTTCGCCAGAGCTGGCGGGCAGCCATAAAGGCGGGGCTAAAGTGTGGCGAGTTGAAGAGACTTAGCAGTTGGCAGGAAAGAAAACAAAAGCGCAAGGGAAGAGCCAACTGTGTAACAGCCCCGACAAACAAATTTCTCTGCAGCACCTGTGGAAGAGTCTGTCACTCTAGAATTGGCCTTTATAGCCACTCCAGGCGCTGCTTCACAAACCACTGACCACCTCCAGGCGCTTACCCATTGTCTCTCGAGATAAGGAGGCCAAAGAACATAGTCCTATGGCACCACACCTGTAGCTAGAGAGGATTGGAAAATGATGATCAGAGCCTTCACTATTTCTTCTCTTGTTTCCCTTAACAGCCGACGATACGTACATAGGAACATACGAATTAGGAGCAGGAGTAGGCCACTCGGCCCTTCGAGCCTGCTCCGCCATTCATTAAGTTCATGGCTGAACTGATTACTCCACATTTCCACCTACCCCCGATAACCTTTCACCCCTTTCTCAAGAATCTATCTACCTCTGCCTTAAAAATATTCAAAGACTCTGCTTCCACTGCCTTTTGAGGAAGAGAATTCCAAAGACTCTCAACCCTCTGAGAAAAAAAAAATTCTCTTCATCTGTCTTAAATGGGCGACCCCTTATTTTTAAACGGTGACCCCTGGTTCTAGATTCTCCCACAAGGGGAAACATCCTTTCCACATCCACCCTGTCAAGACCCCTCAGGATCATATATGTTTCAATTAAGTCGTCTCTTACTCTTCTAAACTCCAGTGGATACAAGCCTAGCCTGTCCAATCTTTCCTCATAAGACAGCCCACCCATTCCAGGTATTAGTCTAGTAAACCTTCTCTGTACTGCCTCCAAAGCATTTACATCCTTCCTTAAATAAGGAGACCAGTACTGTACACAGTACTCCAGATGTGGTCTCACCAATGCCCTGTATAGCTGAAGCATAACCTCCCTACTTTTATATTCAATTCCCCTTGTAATGAATGATAACATTATACTCGCTTTCCTAATTACGTGCTGTACCTGCATACTAACCTTTAGTCATTCATACACAAGGACACCCAGATCCCTCTGCATCTCAGAGCTCTGCAATCTCTCACCATTTAGATAATATGCTTCTTTTTTATTCTTCCTGCCAAAGTGGACGATTTCACACTTTCCCACATTATACTCCATTTTCCAGGTCTTTGCCCACTCACTTAACCTATCTATATCCCTTTGTAGCCTCCTTATGTCCTCTTCACAACTTACTTTCCTACCTATCTTTGTGCCATCAGCAAATTTAGCAACCAAACCTTCGGTCCCTTCATCTACGTCATTGATATAAACTGTAAAAAGTTGAGGCCCCAGCACAGATTCCTGTGGCACACCACTCATTACATCTTGCCAACCAGAAAATGACCCATTTATGCCTACTCTCTGTTTCCTGTTAGTTAACCAATCTTCTATCCATGCCAATATGTAACCCACTACACCATGAGCTTTCATTTTCTGCAATAACCTTTGATGTGGCACCTTTATCAAATGCCTTCTGGAAATCTAAATACAATACATCCACCGGTTCCCCTTTATCCACAGCACACTTAACTCCCTCAAAGAACTCCAGTAAATTGGTTAAGCATGATTTCCCTGTTTTATCTGGGCCTGCGGATTTATCCACTTTCATAAATGTTAAACCCTTTAATACTTCCTCTCTCATTATGTTAATTTAATCTAATATTTCACACTCCTCCTCCTGGGGAGGCAATCCAGGACAGCATTGAAAAATTTGAGTCTGGTGTTAACAAGTGACCGGGTTAGGTGATGAAGTTTTGAGCTGCTGCTGAGCTGAGATAGGGGTACAATGTGATAAGTATTATGGGTTGAGGGTCTGTTTATTACAGTAGTGATGACCTCTCCAAAAGACACACATACTAACATTTCCAAGTGTGCAGAAGCTGATTGACCTCTGACCCGGCCTCTCCATTCCAGACCCAGGAACAGAATTCCATTTCAAAATTCTTCAGTTTCACTCTGCAAACAGACCCTCAGAGCCACAGACCCTCCCCTGTGGCCTCCCTCTCCCATGATCCCCCAAATCCCTCCCCTCCACCCACATCCTGCCTCCCCACCTCTCCCTCCCTCTTCCTGGTCGGCCCTCTTGCCCCTGTCCCCCAAGTCTCTGTTTGCTCTGACTCTAGACTATGGAATTCAGGATCTGTGTTGGGATGGTTGGGAAGGCAGCGAGAGCTGACAGGTCAAATAAGGGCCTGGGAGAATTTGTGTTTGTTTGATGAAGGAATTGTGAGGAATTTTACCGTCAGTGTCTAATAACTTCATCATAATGGCTTGCCTGGCTGATTCTTTTCAGTTTAAATTCAGTAATTGTACAATTATTGTTTAAGATTACTGTCCCAGCGTGAGAGTGTGTTGTACACTCACTGTCCCAGCGTGAGAGTGTGTTGTGCAATCACTGTCCCAGCGTGAGAGTGTGTTGTACACTCACTGTCCCAGTGTGAGAGTGTGTTGTACACTCACTGTCCCAGTCTGAGAGTGTGTTGTACACTCACTGTCCCAGCGTGAGAGTGTGTTGTGCACTCACTGTCCCAGCGTGAGAGTGTGTTGTGCACTCACTGTCCCAGCGTGAGAGTGTGTTGTGCAATCACTGTCCCAGCTTGAGAGTGTGTTGTGCAGACACTGTTCCAGCGTGAGAGTGTGTTGTACACTCACTGTCCCAGCGTGAGAGTGTGTTGTGCAGTCACTGTCCCAGCGTGAGAGTGTGTTGTACAGTCACTGTCCCAGCGTGAGAGTGTGTTGTGCACTCACTGTCCCAGCGTGAGAGTGTGTTGTGCACTCACTGTCCCAGCGTGAGAGTGTGTTGTACACTCACTGTCCCAGTGTGAGAGTGTGTTGTGCACTCACTGTCCCAGCGTGAGAGTGTGTTGTACACTCACTGTCCCAGTGTGAGAGTGTGTTGTACACTCACTGTCCCAGCGTGAGAGTGTGTTGTACACTCACTGTCCCAGCGTGAGAGTGTGTTGTGCACTCACTGTCCCAGCGTGAGAGTGTGTTGTACACTCACTGTCCCAGTGTGAGAGTGTGTTGTGCACTCACTGTCCCAGCGTGAGAGTGTGTTGCACACTCACTGTCCCAGCGTGAGAGTGTGTTGTACACTCACTGTCCCAGCATGAGAGTGTGTTGTACACTCACTGTCCCAGTGTGAGAGTGTGTTGTGCAGTCACTGTTCCAGCGTGAGAGTGTGTTGTACACTCACTGTCCCAGTGTGAGAGTGTGTTGTGCAGTCACTGTCCCAGCGTGAGAGTGTGTTGTACACTCACTGTCCCAGTGTGAGAGTGTGTTGTGCAGTCACTGTTCCAGCGTGAGAGTGTGTTGTACAGTCACTGTCCCAGTGTGTGAGTGTGTTGTACAGTCACTGTCCCAGTGTGTGAGTGTGTTGTACACTCACTGTCCCAGTGTGTGAGTGTGTTGTACAGTCACTGTCCCAGCGTGAGAGTGTGTTGTGCACTCACTGTCCCAGCGTGAGAGTGTGTTGTGCACTCACTGTCCCAGCGTGAGAGTGTGTTGTGCACTCACTGTCCCAGCGTGAGAGTGTGTTGTGCACTCACTGTCCCAGCGTGAGAGTGTGTTGTGCACTCACTGTCCCAGTGTGAGTGTGTTGTGCACTCACTGTCCCAGTGTGAGAGTGTGTTGTGCACTCACTGTCCCAGTGTGACCGCATGCTGTGCACTCACTGTCCCAGTGTGAGAGTGTGTTGCACACTCATTGTCCCAGTGTGTGTGTGTTGTACACTCACTGTCCCAGTGTGTTGTACACTCACTGTCCCAGCATGAGAGTGTGTTGTACACTCACTGTCCCAGCGTGAGAGTGTGTTGTACACTCACTGTCCCAGCGTGAGAGTGTGTTGTACACTCACTGTCCCAGCATGAGAGTGTGTTGCACACTCACTGTCCCAGTGTGAGTGTGTTGTACACTCACTGTCCCAGTATGAGAGTGTGTTGCACACTCACTGTCCCAGTGTGAGTTTGTTGTACACTCACTGTCCCAGTGTGTTGTACACTCACTGTCCCAGCGTGAGAGTGTGTTGTACACTCACTGTCCCAATGTGAGAGTGTGTTGTACACTCACTGTCCCAGCGTGAGAGTGTGTTGTGCAATCACTGTCCCAGTGTGAGAGTGTGTTGTACACTCACTGTCCCAGCGTGAGAGTGTGTTGTACACTCACTGTCCCAGCGTGAGAGTGTGTTGTACACTCACTGTCCCAGCGTGAGAGTGTGTTGTACACTCACTGTCCCAGCGTGAGAGTGTGTTGTACACTCACTGTTCCAGCGTGAGAGTGTGTTGTACACTCACTGTTCCAGCGTGAGAGTGTGTTGTACAGTCACTGTCCCAGCGTGAGAGTGTGTTGTGCAATCACTGTCCCAGTGTGAGAGTGTGTTGTGCAATCACTGTCCCAGCGTGAGAGTGTGTTGTACACTCACTGTCCCAGCGTGAGAGTGTGTTGTACACTCACTGTCCCAGAGTGAGAGTGTGTTGTACACTCACTGTCCCAGCGTGAGAGTGTGTTGTACACTCACTGTTCCAGTGTGAGAGTGTGTTGTGCAATCACTGTCCCAGTGTGAGAGTGTGTTGTACACTCACTGTCCCAGAGTGAGAGTGTGTTGTACACTCACTGTCCCAGCGTGAGAGTGTGTTGTACACTCACTGTCCCAGCGTGAGAGTGTGTTGTACACTCACTGTCCCAGCGTGAGAGTGTGTTGTACACTCACTGTTCCAGCGTGAGAGTGTGTTGTGCAATCACTGTCCCAGTGTGAGAGTGTGTTGTACACTCACTGTCCCAATGTGAGAGTGTGTTGTACACTCACTGTTCCAGCGTGAGAGTGTGTTGTACAGTCACTGTCCCAGCGTGAGAGTGTGTTGTGCAATCACTGTCCCAGTGTGAGAATGTGTTGTACACTCACTGTCCCAGCGTGAGAGTGTGTTGTACACTCACTGTCCCAGAGTGAGAGTGTGTTGTACACTCACTGTCCCAGCGTGAGAGTGTGTTGTACACTCACTGTTCCAGTGTGAGAGTGTGTTGTGCAATCACTGTCCCAGTGTGAGAGTGTGTTGTACACTCACTGTCCCAGAGTGAGAGTGTGTTGTACACTCACTGTCCCAGAGTGAGAGTGTGTTGTACACTCACTGTCCCAGCGTGAGAGTGTGTTGTACACTCACTGTCCCAGCGTGAGAGTGTGTTGTACACTCACTGTCCCAGCGTGAGAGTGTGTTGTACACTCACTGTTCCAGCGTGAGAGTGTGTTGTACAGTCACTGTCCCAGAGTGAGAATGTGTTGTACACTCACTGTTCCAGTGTGAGAGTGTGTTGTGCAATCACTGTCCCAGTGTGAGAGTGTGTTGTACACTCACTGTCCCAGAGTGAGAGTGTGTTGTACACTCACTGTCCCAGCGTGAGAGTGTGTTGTACACTCACTGTCCCAGCGTGACCAACGACACATTGGTACCAACGACATAGGTAGAAAGAGGGATGAGGTCCTGCAACAAGAATTTAGGAAGTTAGGTAACAGATTAAAAAGCCGGACCTCTAAGGTTTAATCTCTGGATTACTCCCAGTGCCACGTGCTAGTGAGTTTAGAAATAGGAGGACAGAGTAGATGAATGCGTGGCTGAGGAGATGGTGCAGGAGGGAGGGCTTTAGTTTGCTGGATCACTGGGTCTGTTTCTGGCAAAGGCAGGATCTGTACAAGTTGGACTGGTTGCACCTGAACCGGAACGGGACCAACATCCTTGCTGGGAGGTTTGCTAGTGCTGTTGGGGGGGTTTGAACTAATTTGGAAGGGGGATGGGATATAGAGTGGAGGTACAGTAGGGGGTGATGTACAGTCAAACACAGAATGGAAAGTGAGTCAGTCTGGAAGGCAGAGCAAATACAGACCTGTTAAGGTACAAGTGAAAAATACAAGGCTGGATTGCATCTATTTTAATGCAAGGAGTCTTACTAGTAAGGCAGATGAATTGAGGGCATTGATTAGCACATGGGATTATGATATTATTGCCATCACAGAGACATGGTTGAGGGAGGGGCAGGACTGGCAGCTCAATATTCCAGGATATAGAATCATCAGGCGCGACAAGGGAGGGGGTACAAGAGGAGGTGACATTGCACTGTTGATCAAGGAGTCAATTACTGCAGTAAGGAGGGATGATATCTGAGAAGGTTCCTCAAATGAGGCCATATGGGTAGAACTTAAAAACAAAAAGGGGGCAATCACTTGGCTGGGAGTGTACTACAGGCCTCCAAACAGTCAGAGAGAGATCGAGGAGCAGATATGTAGGAAAATCTCAGAGAGGTGTAAAAATAATAGGGTAATAATAGTAGGGGATTTCAACCTCTCCAATATC